>NC_039276.1:4828629-4941129 GCF_003368295.1 Carassius auratus
AGTTTTCCCCGAGATCTGCACGACTGCAAATGAGATTCTGCTTTACAACAGTTCAATAAACCAGAAGATCATGTTGTGTTACATTCTGGAGGAAGTGTTGCCTTTTTTGATCAACTTCACAAATGAAAATAGTTCAATCAAAGCCACAGCAGAACTGCTGAGTGGAGATTTGTTACTGAATGAATCCATGATTCAGTGACTCATTCAGAAAGACGGTTCTTTGAGCATGAATCAGACACCTACTAGTGCTTTTAGTTTCATATTTAGCGTATCATCTCATGTTTTTAAAATATGAAATTATTTTAATATTAATTAAACCACATTAACTCCCTTTTATCATAAATTATGAAATGTTGACTCAAAGTATTTTTTATCTAAAGCTACCTTTTGTTTTGTCTAATCAATGTATTTCTCATCTTAAAGTATCTTTTCTTCACCCAACATCAGATGCGATCAATCTGCAGGTGATTTGATTAAAAACATTAATCGCTTGACCTAGATAAAACATGAAACCCTTCATCAGTAGGATGTGTGTGTGTGAGAGAATGTGAGTGTGTGTGTGCGTGTGTGTGTGTGTGTGTGTGAGTGTGTGTGAGAATGTGAGTGTGTGTGTGTGTGTGTGTGTGTTGGTTTACCTGCTGAGAGCTGACGAACATCTTATGGATGATGGTTCCAGCAGGTCCTCGTCCGGCTCCGATCACGGAGACCTCGGGCTCCTCCAGCAGACAGCTGACAAACCTGACCGATGACAGACAGGAAGAGCGTTATCACATCAGACAGAGATACAGGAAGAGATGAGATGAAGAAAGAGAAACTTTATCATGTTCATGTCCATATGTGTGACAGAAGAAACCAGAAATGTGACCATAAAGAAAACTACTCTGTGTGTGTCAAGTCAGCCTGTTCAACACACACACTCTCTCTCTCTCTCTCACACACACACACACACACACACACACTCTCTCTCTCTCTCTCACACACACACACACACACACATACACACACGTGAAGTGTCTGTGGTCCTGAGGGCAGCTCTGGGTCTGGTCTTAATGAGGCCGGTGTGTCTCTCCGGAGCAGCTCCTGGGAACTAACGAGGAGCAGGAGATTCTCTGACATGCCCTTCCCACTCCTGTCCGACACACACACACACACACAAACACACACACACACTGTCCGATACACACACACACACACAGATTCAGCGTGTTCAGAGTTGACAGGACAGCAGCATGTTCATCTTCAAACACTGAGATCAACACATTTACTTCCAAACCGTGTGTGTTTCTGTGGTCTGAAGAACACTACAGAAGAAGAGCGCTGGGAACCAAACAACACTGAACGACAGAACCTCTCTTTATGTTCACAAGAGAGTCATACAGGTTTAGAACAAGAAGGGAAAAAATATTTTAATTTCTGGCTGAATTATTGTTTTTGGTCAGAGATCGTGACATGATGCTGAAAAACTCTTCTGACGGTTTTTGGAACAGGAAAACTTCACTAACATTAGAAGTCACAGAATAATCATACATTCACATTTATGCATCTGAACGATAAGGTCCTGAAACACAGACGCGAGCGCCGGGGTCAGTACACGCTCTGACTCTCATCTCCAGCTTCTTCAGGTCAGGGCTGGGGTGATGCAGCAGTTTGCTGTCGTGAGCGGTGACCTGCTGCAGAGCTCTATGCAGCGACACGATGTCTTCAGACTCCTCTGGAGGAGAGATCAGGTTTACAGCAGCAGAGACGTCACTCACACACACACACACACACACACATTATTAGCTCATTATTATCTCATGTGGACTGACCCACACCACACCAGAGACTGAATTAAAAGACCAAACTAGGTTTTCTTTGAATCATCTTTTTGGTCGATTGTTCCCAAATGTCCCTAAAAGAAGGTTTTGTCAGATGTAGTTCACTCTGAAGATGAATCTATGTGCAAACTAAAGCTAACAAACACACATTCACACTCACTGTGAACTTGTTAAAATTACAAATGACCTGCTCCTTGTGTCAGATCAAGGCTGCATCTCATTTCTAGTCTTACTTGATCTTAGTGCTGCGTTCGACACCATAGATCATGACATACTCATAGATCGATTACAAAACTATACAGGTATTCAAGGGCAGGCTCTAAGATGGTTTAGATCCTACCTGTCCGATCGCTACCATTTTGTTTACTTAAATGGGGAGTCATCTCATTTATCACCAGTAAAATATGGAGTGCCACAAGGATCCGTCCTAGGTCCCCTTCTATTTTCAATATACATGTTGCCCCTTGGTAATATTATTAGAAAATACGGAATTAGCTTCCACTGTTATGCTGATGATACTCAGCTATATATATCAACGAGACCAGATGAAACTTCCCAATTATCTAAGCTAACAGAGTGTGTTAAAAATGTAAAAGATTGGATGACAAATAATTTTCTCCAATTAAATTCGAATAAGACAGAGACATTAATTATTGGACCAAAAAACACTACACAGAATCTTGTAGATTACAATCTGCAACTAGACGGATGTACTGTTACTTCCTCTACAGTCAGAAATCTGGGTGTTATATTAGACAGCAATTTGTCTTTTGAAAATCATATTTCCAATGTTACAAAAACTGCATTCTTCCATCTTAGAAACATTGCCAAGCTACGAAACATGTTATCTGTTTCTGATGCAGAAAAGCTAGTTCCTGCATTCATGACCTCTAGACTGGACTATTGTAATGCACTTCTAGGTGGTTGTCCTGCTTCTTCAATAAACAAGCTACAGGTCGTCCAAAATACAGCAGCTAGAGTCCTTACCAGGTCAAAAAAAAAATGATCATATTACCCCAATTTTACAGTCTCTGCACTGGCTACCTATTAAGTTCTGTATCAGTTACAAATTATCATTACTTACCTATACCTTTTTTGTATATATATATATATATATTTTTTTTTTTACCTTGTTTTAAGCATTTTAATTGTTTAACTATTTAGACCGTTTCGGATTGTAAATGTAATTTCAAGTGATTTAACTGCTGAATTATTCTAATTTAAAGCCCTCCAGCCGTGCGACCGCAGAACACACCGAGGACACGATACTGGAGCAAAACACAGCAGAGGAAATTAAATCAGCAAATGAATTCAGAGTAAATCCTGCAGCTTCCCCACGAGGACACGACAGACGGCTGAAGGACAGAAAGAGACGCGACCTTCACAGACGCCAGCGTTTACTGAACTCACTCTCAACCGGCCAAAGAGAGTCCCACAGCAACGACACCTCGTGTTTAACCTACTTCAGCAGAACTGAGCTCTGATTGGCTGCTCTGAAGGAAGCAGGGTGTGTGTGTGTGTGTGTGTGTGTGTGTGAGCAGATAAAGACAGAATGATCATGTTTGTGTGGCTGGACACTAGGGTTGTGTAGATGCCATCGTCCATCACCGATGACTGACAGACATCACGATGTTAAGCTCTCATGGTGACTTACCACACATTTGACAAGATATAATTGCTGCTGGAGCTCAGGATATGCAAATCATTCACTATTGTCCTATCAGACATTTCTCCTTACCATGTGTATGTGGAAAGTGAACGTTCATGTACTGTAATGCAACATGCTACAGCTAGCAAGCAGCTAACCTTTAAGTGGCTCCACAGAGTGTGTTATTTGTTTCACGCTTCGGGCACACCCCTAACCCTGCCCCGCCCCCCGATGTCATGTATGTCTCACTGTAGACATCGCCCAACCCTACTTGACATGAATGTGTGATATTAATCCAACACAAAACAAAAGTGTATCCGGCTCATCGTGTTCCTGGAAAGAGTCTGAATCCAGACTCAGGGTCCTGACCTTCTCGGTCTCTTTGGTGTCGTCTAACGGTCTCTTCTGTCTGCGGGCCGGTGTGGCTTTAGCCGTCTCCCAGACCTACACCCACATGTTCCCCGGGATCTTCATCCTAACGCTAAGCTCGCCCCGTGTGACCGTCTGTCCCGCCTCATCCACCTCCTCCTCCACGTAATCTCTCGAAGAATACCAGCGCACAAAATCCTACAGACAACAATCCTGGATTCACTGCCTGTGGAAACACACACACACACACACACACACACACACACACATCTATTCTGGAGACAGTCTGTTGCCCTCAGAGATACATTCATAGAAGCCCCTGTCCCCAATCGTATCGTGATTCATTAAGCATCTCAACCATCTTGAATCATCACATAATTTTTGCGATGATTGGAGAGTATCATTATATCCCTAATGTGCACTCAAACTCCCACACTCACACACACTCACACACTCAAACTCCCACACACACACACACACACACACACACACTCACACACTCAAACTCCCACACACACACACACACACACACACACACACTCACACACTCAAACTCAAACACTTAAACACACACTTATGCACACTCAAAGTCATACATACCTAAACTCACATACTCATACACATACACACACACACACACACACACACACACACACACATAATAGTCTCCTGTTATTATGTAATTTCTGGTGTGTGTATTTATTCATTATAGTGTGTGTTCTTACACAGTACACACTTCTTTTGTAAATTATCTACAGACTCAAAGTTCCTCAGGATGAGCTTTCCATCAGTTGCTGAATCCTGAGCACTTTCATACTCCATAATTACTGAGACACACACATCAGACATGAGTTTTACACACAGAAACACATTCGTTGTCAGATCTCGACTGTGTGCTGCTTCCGAAAAAACAGCCAATCCACAAAAACAGCACAAACCATGATTCCTCACATCGCCTGTGCTGATACTTCATATCCCAGAACACATGTCCAGCAGCCTCTCACCGCATCTGAGCAATCACGGGCTACAGCTCACTGAATCCTGTACAGCGGTCAGGATGAATCCTCCATTGCTCTGGAGAGTTTCCACAGGCCTGACGCACATCTGATGAACACAGTGAAGCTGTGGTGTTCCTGACTGATCTCTGAGAGCAGATCAACATCTCTGACGCCCGTCATCCAGCGGAGCGCCAGCAGATGTTAGGACACCCCATTCATCACACTGGGCTCTCTCAGCTCTCCACCCCGAGGGAGATGGTAATTAAAGCCCAAATGCCAAACGATGCTTGGCTAAGCACAATTACAGACAGCACCGCTGCTATATTTAGAGCCATCTTCAGCTAAAGGGGTCATTTACTGCGAGGGCTGTGCTCACAGCGGACCGAGACGAGCTGCTGTGGCGCTCAGGAAACTAGAGCACTTTGTAGGGCAGATGAACATGCCACAGAGAGGCAGAATAGACACAAAATGTCACCTTTCCACATTGGTCTCGCCCCCCGGTGCTAGAAAACGAGCATTCTGGCTTCATAGCGTGCTAGGATTGGGAAATGAGTCTGTGCTCGCTGTGCTCACGGAGCGCTCCATTCCCACACAAACCCCTCGCTCCTCAATCTCTGGTCAACACTGAGGGATAATGCTCCGCTTTCTGACACAGAGCCATGGAAGATAAGGTGCTTATGAAAATGAATGATGCTTCTGCCAAGCAGTGCTTTTAAAGAGTAAACCTATAAAAGATTCAGAGGATTGAAGACAGGAGAAGTGAGCCGCTGTATAATCTGCTCTCGGTTCCTGTGTGAATCTGGAGCCAGCTTCTCGTTTCTGCATGTGACGTCTGTGGAAGCTCGATCACTCAAGTCATTTAATTACAACCTTATCTCACAATTCTGACTTGTTTTCTCTGAATTATGAGATATAAAGTCAAAATCTGATGGGTAAAAAATACATTTTCTCAAAAGTATAAGTCCTTCAAGTGATCCTCCGGCTGGATGGCCCTGGAGATGATGGTCCTCCGGCTGACCGCGGTCAGAATGCTGTCACACAGTGATCTGGACATCAGCTGGACTCACACTGAATTACAGGTGACAACAGTCTGCTGTCAGGACACAAATCAGAGGAGATGCTGAACATCAGCAGAGCAGGTGGGACGTGGAGATGCTTGAAGGACTCCTCTGAGAGCAGGCGGCGCTGTGCATGCGGCGCGGAGGTGTGCTCCTTCAGTGATGGGCGCAGGATCCTGCAGCACAGACACAGTTATGAGCAGCACAGTACAAGCACGATTCACTCGGCTTCACAGATGAACCATATGATGCAAAAACACTCATTTACATTCATGCATTTAGAAAACCTTTTAATCCGAGACAACCTGACGACCGAGGAGCATGAGAGCCAGACGTAAACGGCAGCATGCCATGTTTATCAGAAAGAGCAAAAGAGAAATGCAGATCTTGTGTTGTTTCGCCAGTGCATTGATTTAGGGTTGTGGGAGTAGATTTTCCTGGTGCTTTATGAAAGTTGTGTTATTATCTCTCCACCAGACCGGAGCAGAGAGAGTGAAGGGTCTGGAAAGCAACAAGGCACCGCTCGCTCTATTAGACAGCTTTATTTCTCCTGTGAAAATAACTAAACTATAAGTAGTAATCTGATGTCACAAACTACTGTGAAACAAAACAGACCAGAGCAGACGAATGCAGAGAATATCTGTCACACAAACAATCAAAAATCTGCTATTTGTCGTCTATGTTTTACATGATGATATGAATGGATGGTTCACTTTTAACAGTAGATTCAGATTTAATTAAGATTTAACTGATTATTATCTGATTGGTGGAATTTTTTGCATAGCATCATGGGAAATGTAATTTTTCACCATAAATTCTGCTGTTGAACATGATTTTAAAAATTAGGTTGTAAGTAATGGAAACGGATGGATGTTGATCAGAAGAAGCAGGCATCAGTAGATCTGATCTGACCGGTGTGACGCGGATGGTGACCTCTGGTGACCTCAGAAGGGTCAGTTTGCCCTGTGGCTGCAGACGACCCTCAGCTTTGCTCTTATTGGCTGGTCTCTTCTCTCTGTCCATCTCCATCTCCTCCGTGTCTCCTCGCTGTCGCTCCATGAGTCCCAGGACTTCCCCGGAGAGACGTCCGCACGGCTTCTGTCTGACGCGCCGCTCTTCCTCCCATCATCCCTCGCTCGCGCTCGATGCAGCAGTTCAGCATCTGACGGCGCACACTGAAAACACTCCAACACTCAATAGTTTGGGGTCAGAAAGATTTCTGAAAGTGTTTTTTTTTTTGCATTTATTTGATCAAAAATACATTCAAAACAGCGAAATATTATTATAAAGTAAACTAGCTGTTTTCTGTGTGAATCTGTGTTAAAGTGTAATGTATTTCTGTATTTTCAGCATCATTCCTCCAGTCTTCAGTGTCACATGATCTTCAGAAATCAGAATAATATGATGATTTACTGCTCAACAAACATTTCTGATTATTATCAGTGTTGAACACAGTTGTGCTGCTCAATATATCTGTGGAAACTGTGATGCATTTTATTTTTCAGGATTCACAGATGAACATAAAGTTCAGAAGAACAGCATTTATCTGAAATAGAAATCTTTTGTTACATTATAAATGTCTTTACTGTCACTTTTTATTAATTTGATGCATCCTTGATGAATAAAAGTGTTAATTATTCAGGAAAAAAATGACTGCAAACTGAACAGTAATATATACGCAATCATTTATTCTCATGTTGTTTTCCGATGTTACTTTATTTCTTCTAAAACTGAATTGCATTATTAATAAAGTACATTTTGAATTAATGTTGATTTTACTACATTTAACATGGCTGCTTTCAATCATTTGTAAAAATAAATAAATCATGTTCATGAATAAACTAAATATAAGCTATGGATAGGTTTATTTTAAGTCTTCATCCAGGAAATCTAACTTTAGTTCATACATAACGCAGAAGTTAAAGTAATGATATTTTCATAAACAGCTGCGGAGGACTTTAAACGTATCTTGACTCAAGGACGTTCAGATGGGAACAAGATAATAATGTTCTTTACTGCCATGACTGCATGAATTTAAGACTTGCTTTTTATGCCTTTATTTGTGGAGCGAAGAATCTGATGTCTACAGTTCTGATCTGAACTCAGCATCTTGTTCTTGAAGATGTCCAGACACACACACACACACACAGAGAGAGAGAGAGAGAGACTCAACAGAGACACACACACACAGAGAAAAGAGCACTAACACATGTCAGGAAACACGGCTCCACAGCGCCCCCTGCTGCACACACACCGCATCTGACTCAGAATAACAGGCTTTACAATCATAGAAACACAACTTATTCGAGTTTCTACATGATCTGTGTGTTTAAGACTGAGCGGGTCTGATCACTTAATGACACACATGATGTGAGGAATCATTCTCTAATGCTCCCTGCTCTTGGTTGAAAAATAACGATTTTATTTTTAAATGCTTGGGTTCTTCTGTCGTTTAATCAACCACATGCGCTAAACTTGTGAGTTCGGAAAATTCATAAATCTAACCCTAAAGCCCTATTCGGACGGGACTAGTTTTACAGGGGGTCGTTAGAGAAATCTGCGTTTCACAGACGTACTTGGTGATTTTAATCCCGTCCGAATCTGCCACGTCTGTGTTTTTCTCACACAACCTCTGTGATAATTCCAGAGCAAATTACCTACCGTTTTTCAGCAAACTCAGTGATCCTCTGAGAAAACTAATCCCGTCCGAATGCGAATGTCTGTGATTGCCGGTGATATTTTATTTCACAACGCGTTTCCTTGTGAGTTTTGGCCAACGTGAATTACCGTAGATGCTCTTACCGCGCGGATGTTTGATATATTTGCTTAGAAATAATAATAAAAAAATAATAAAATCAAGAGCAAGATCGCGTAAACTGTTAAAACCGGCTATTGTAATATCAGCATCAGGTAAGATTACTCACGTTCATTTATGTACAGTTGCATAATGTTTTAATTACATTTAATAAAAAAAAAATAGAAAAAGAAAAAAGGAAAACAAGTTAAACTGAAGGAACCACACATTAACATGGTTTTGCTATACTAGCCATTTAGTATTTACTGTGTAATAATACTAAGGCAATCATTCTGAATGAATTAAATGCACGCATACAGAGCGCGTGATCTCTGTGACGCCCAGATGCACAAATCAGACCCTCCCACCTCTGTAATAAACACGGAGATACTAGTCCCGTCCGAATTGGTACATGAAAATCTCAGACGTCAGGTGGTAAGAATCGAAACTCAAACGTAGTTTAGAAAACTAGTCCCGTCCGAATAGTGCTTAAGACACTAAACTCCATAGTCAGTAAAATTACTGTCCGCCGCCATCTTGGCTTTCTATTTATATTCCTGTCTATGTGCATTCGTGGGAAATAGGTCTCTGCAGAGAAAAAGTGGGCTTTTATCACCATGTGGGTGTTTTCTACTGCTGGGTGTTTCTAAATCATGCAATCTAAATGATCCCAATTATATCCCCCTTACCAACCCCACCCCTAAACCTAACGTCACTATGACGTCAACCAATCAGGTACCATGGTGTAAAAACACCCTGATCTGGTAACTCCCATTACTTTCCTGCAGTGCGGTGACGCGTCTCTAAAGATCTGTAAATAAAATAAAATAAACTAAAATAATATAAAATAATAAAATAGAACAAAACACTGCGCTAATATGCTGTTCCGAATCCAGCCAATGTATTAAAAAATACTTTTTTTTTTTTGCTTATATTTTATACTTCTTGATTCCTGTTTTATTCTATGCATTGCTTTCCTTTGTATACTGTAAAGACATTGAGATTTATATTACGTTCCTGACGAAACCACAGTAAACTATTCGTTTTAGAACACATTCCTAACACCGGATGTGCTGCGCATCACGATTCAACTACATTTCCCAGAGTTCCTCGGGTCGAACTGTTTCCGTGTTCCGAGCGCAGCTTCCGGTAGCTGTGAGTTGTCGAATCTGTCAGAAGCTCGAAGTCGCTCAGAAGCAGCAGCAGAGCTTCATCCTCCTCATCTTCATCATGCGCTGGTTCGAGGGCTCGATCCCGGCAGCCATCGCGGCAGCTAAAGAGCGCAGATGCGTGTTCGTGGTGGTGATCACAGGTACATCATCATCATCATCATCATCACCGTCACACTCTCCTCAGACCGTGTTTAGATTAGTTTAATGAGTCGACAGTCTTCATCCCCGCCGTCTTTATAATGTTTCATAATACTGACCTCAGTCCGAACTGATTAATGTCATAGTTTCATCATAAAAACTGAGAGATCACGTGACGTGTGTGTGTGTGTGTGTGTGTGTGTGTGTGTGTGTGTGTGTGTGTGTGTGTGTGTGTGTGTGTAGGGAGTGATGATCAGTCCGCTCAGCTGATGTCCGGTTGGGAGACGGTCAGTGTGTCTGAAGCAGCTCAGAACTGCTGTGTGGCCATTCGACTGGACGCTCAGAGGTGAGAGAGAGTGAATGTGTGTGTGTGTTTGAGAGAGAGTCAGTGTATGTGTGTATGTGTGAGAGAGAGAGAGAGAGAGAGAGAGAGAGAGAGAGTGTGTGTGTGTGAGAGAGTGTGCGTTTGTGTGTGTGTGTGTGTGTGTGTCTCCTCTCCTCTGTGTCTCTGACCAGTCTCTGATGTGTGTGTCTTGCTCCTGCAGTGAAGCGTGTGTCCAGTTCTCTCAGATCTGTATCCTTTGCTGCTGAAGTCAGGTGTGTGATGCTCTTCACACACACTCAGTGCTGTCTGTGGAGTGACACACTCACGCTTTATATACCAGGGCTTTTACTTCTGATACCACAGACAATCAGTCCATCCTACCAGATAAAGGGCAGCTGTTTATTTTAATTACAGTATCTGGAAAATATTTTGATCCGTTCACTGTAGTGTTAGAAGTGTCATCTCTCTTTAACTCTGAGCTCCAGATCCCGTGGTGTGTATCCCGTCCAGCTTCTTCATCGGAGAGAACGGCGTTCCTCTGGAGGTGATCGCAGGCAGCGTGACGGAGGACGAGCTCCAGCGCAGGATCCTCAGGGTCACACAGGTGAACTCTGACCCCATCTGACTCTCCTCATTAGTTTGACAGGAGGATCAGAACACGCCAGTCTCATACACACATGCGTGTCAGCTCGCTTCATGTTTTTAAATACACGGGTTACACACAATTCTTGCATTTTTGATTGCAGTTTTTTTAAAGTTAATTTAGTTTATGCTAATATTCTGTTGCTGAAACGCTTCACTGAACATGTTAACCTCTCACACACACACACACACACACACACAGATGCACACGCAGCAGATTGAAGACGCAGAGAGAGCGGATCAGACGGAGGCTCACGGATCTGAAGGTGAGGATGCTCTGCTCGTGTGTGTGGTTCAGGGGACACTGATCTGTGTGTAGTTTCAGATGTGCACTGACGCTCATTCAGGAGTCGTTAGCATACGAGAGAGAGAGATTTAGATGTGTGTATTTCACTGAGCACTGGATGTACTCCTCTGTTCCCAGAATCCCTGTCTGTGTCGCTGGAGGAAGAGCGAGCGTCAGGTCACGAGACTCCGCAGCTGCTGGATGACAGGGTGGAGAGGTGAGTCTGTTTTCTGAAAAATGCCTCAAATTTAATGTCTCAAAATTGGAGTCAGAAAAAGCAACTTAATTTAAAGCGAAACCAGTCTATTTTTCTGACCCTAATTTTGATGATTTTGTCTTCAGTCCTCGTGCTTCTCCAGTAAATACGTCCCGATTTAACAATCTTTAGATGTTTGTACAAAACTACAGAGGAAACTTCAGCAGTAGTTTTTGTGAGTAACGTACATTCCTCTTTTGTAGGATAACGAAGAAGCTGGAGGAGAGACGCGAGCAGAAGAAGAAAGCAGAAGAAGAGGTACTGTCTGATCATCATGTCCTCTAGAGGATGAGAGATGAGTGTGTGTGTGTGTGACGTGATTCTGCTCTGGTGTGAACAGAACGAGCTGAAGAAGGAGATGGAGAGGCGTAAGATGGGGAAGGAGATGCTGGACTTCAAGCGTCAGCAGGAGGAGGAGAAAACCAAGCGTCTTCTGGAGGAGAGGAATCGAGAGAAGGCTGAGGAGCGAGCGGCTCGAGAGCGAGTCAAGCAGCAGATCGCTCTGGTACTCCTCACACACCGAGAGAGCGTTATACTGAGAACATCAGAGCCGTACGCTGCTCCGCACGACCTCCAGTGCTCTCAGAGACGCTCCCTTCATCAGAAACATGTTCAGGAGTTAGTGTGTTAGCGGTCAGTTGATGTGTGTTTCGTCTGCAGGACCGTGCTGACCGAGCGGCCCGTTACGCTCAGAACCAGCAGGACGCGGCGGCGGCTCGATTAGCAGCGCAGCAGACGCGTGAGAACACGAGAGACGCGGCGCAGCGAGAGAGAAGGTGACACTCCACATCTGCAGCTGCTTCTCAATGATGCCAACTTCATTTATTACAGTTATTCAACTCAAATTGTCAAACTTGTGTATTACAGTAAATGCACACAGACTGAAGTAGTTAAAGGCTTTGGATCTTTTAATTGTGATGATTTTGTTAACTGACTAGCTGCACAAATCCACGTTCATTATCATTATCACACACAAACACACACTCTCACACACACACACACACACTCTCACACAGAGAAAGATCTACTTCAAGGTTGAGGAGCTAGACTCTTACTCTTATCAGGTTCTGTTCCCAAAACACAGAACATGAGTGTAACTTCTCCGAGAAAGAAGAGGAGCGAAGCTTTATTCTTTAACATACAGACATAGAAACAGCTTTACTGTTCTGAGAGGCCCTGACCTCTGTGACCCCTGTGACCCCTGTGACCCCGTGAACCTGAGAGGAGCGAACAGAAGTTTAACACAGGGACAGGATAAACACTCCAATAACATCATACTTTCTAGCTGTACTACTAGTATTTGATAAATCATAACTTTATTCAATCAACTAAAACATTAGAGGTTAAATACTGATTAATAACTGGATTGATAATAACTTCGAAGGATATATGTATGAAATCTATAAATATAAAAATACCAATTGGTTCCAGAGTTCTACTCCTTCAAGGCTAGTGAAGAAAGTTGCTTCTGAGTATGATTTGTATTGATATTATAGTGTTTTATAATGTTTTAATGCTTCCTTCTATTTTATCATGTGAAGCACTTTGAACTGCAATTCATGTATGAAAATGTATATATGAATGAATAGGAATTATTATTATTAAAATCAGACAACAAATCTTAGATGTGTTGAAATGAAAATTCTGGACAGATCCTGTCAAAAGAGCTACAGTGGGGTTTTTTTTTTTCTTCTTTCTCTGCATCCCTAATAAGTAATTCTACACACTGATTTAAAATAAATCTGCATAAATTACATTACAAGACAGCATTGTAAATAGTAAAAGGTTTCTGCAGTGATTAGCAGGATGTGAGCTAGTCTTCTTGACCATGTTTTTCAGTGCGGTGGCCAGGATTCAGTTCCGTCTGCCTGACGGCTCGTCCTTCACGAACCAGTTCCCATCAGAGACGCGTCTGCTGGAGGCCCGACAGTTTGCTGCTCAGGTGGGTGTCCAGGAGGATAGGATTCATGTCTAGCTGTTGTCTAAAGCTCTACACCGTCATGTGACTCTCATGAATCTTTGTGTCTTCATGCAGGAGGTTGGGAACCGATACGGTCAGTTCTCTCTGGCCACCATGTTCCCCCGGAGAGAGTTTACAGCTGAAGATCTGGAGAAATCACTGCTGGAGCTGGATCTGGCCCCCAGCGCCTCCATCGTGCTGCTTCCTGTGAGACACACACACACACACACACACACACACACCAGTTCAGACTGTCAACATTAAAAAAAATAACTAATGTTTTCTTTAACACACTAGGGATAAAAAGAGATGTCCAAAATCTCCTCTAAATAAACCTTTAACATGTCAACAAAATCAAACAAAAAAAAACAAACAAATGCATGTAATGCAAAAGAGTGTTCAGATTTGTTTAGTTTTGGTCACATGAATGCTCTCCTGTGATTGGTCCCTGCAGCAGTCCAGCCGCCCGTCCAACACTGTGGTGCACTCGTCTGCGGGCGGAGGGGTCTGGGCCATGCTGGGGTCACTGCTGTACCCGCTGCTGGCCGTCTGGAGGTTCATCAGTGGCTTCCTGTTCAGCAGCGCTCCTCCACCTGCCGCCGCCCAGAACCAACACGTGACAAACGAGAACGGCTCCAGCGCTGCCGCAGAACCAAAGAGGTGCATCTGTGACCTCACTGTTATTTAAATGACCTCACTTTAACCGACTGTTACTCCCCCGTGACCCCACTGTTACTCCCTGTGACCTCACTGTTACTCCACTGTTACTCCCCCGTGACCCCACTGTTACTCCCCCGTGACTCCACTGTTACTCCCCCGTTTCTCTACCATGACCTCACTGTTACTCCACTGTTACTCCCCCGTGACCCCACTGTTACTCCCTGTGACCTCACTGTTACTCCACTGTTACTCCCCGTGACCCCACTGTTACTCCCCTGTGACCCCACTGTTACTCCCCTGTGACCCCACTGTTACTCCCCCGTGACCTCACTGTTACTCCACTGTTACTCCCCCATGACCCCACTGTTACTCCCCCGTTTCTCTACCATGACCTCACTGTTACTTCCCTCTGACTCCACTGTTACTCCCCCGTGACCTCACTGTTACTCCACTGTTACTCCACTGTTACTCCCCCGTGACCCCACTGTTACTCCCCCGTGACCCCACTGTTACTCCCCCGTGACCCCACTGTTACTCCCCCGTGACTCCACTGTTACTCCCCCGTGACCCCCCTGTTACTCCCCCGTGACTCCACTGTTACTCCCCCGTGACCCCACTGTTACTCCCCCGTGACCCCACTGTTACTCCACTGTTACTCCCCTGTTACTTCCCTGTGACTCCACTGTTACTCCCCCGTGACCCCACTGTTACTCCCCCGTTTCTCTACCATGACCTCACTGTTACTTCCCTCTGACTCCACTGTTACTCCCCCGTGACCTCACTGTTACTCCACTGTTACTCCCCCGTGACCCCACTGTTACTCCCCCGTGACCCCACGGTTACTCCCCCGTGACCCCACTGTTACTCCCCCGTGACTCCACTGTTACTCCCCCGTGACCCCCCTGTTACTCCCCCGTGACCCCACTGTTACTCCCCCGTGACTCCACTGTTACTCCCCCGTGACCCCCCTGTTACTCCCCCGTGACCCCACTGTTACTCCCCCGTGACCCCACGGTTACTCCCCCGTGACCCCACTGTTACTCCCCCGTGACTCCACTGTTACTCCCCCGTGACCCCCCTGTTACTCCCCCGTGACCCCCCTGTTACTCCCCCGTGACCCCACTGTTACTCCCCCGTGACCCCACTGTTACTCCACTGTTACTCCCCCGTGACCCCACGGTTACTCCCCCGTGACCCCACTGTTACTCCCCCGTGACTCCACTGTTACTCCCCCGTGACCCCCCTGTTACTCCCCCGTGACTCCACTGTTACTCCCCCGTGACCCCACTGTTACTCCCCCGTGACCCCACTGTTACTCCACTGTTACTCCCCTGTTACTCCCCCGTGACCTCACTGTTACTCCACTGTTACTCCACTGTTACTCCCCCGTGACCCCACTGTTACTCCCCCGTTTCTCTACCATGACCTCACTGTTACTTCCCTCTGACTCCACTGTTACTCCCCCGTGACCTCACTGTTACTCCACTGTTACTCCACTGTTACTCCCCCGTGACTCCCCTGTTACTCCCCCATGACTCCACTGTTACTCCCCCGTGACCCCCTGACACCCCCCGTTTCTCTACCGTGACCTCACTGTAACTTCACTGCAGCCTCCCAAGCTTCATTTTACCACACTGATTGGTGTCAGGTTATTGTGTGTCAGTGAGAAACAGATGAATTTCTGCTCAATTCTTCTCGTTTTGCTGTTTTCTGCTCCAGAGATTCGGTTCGTAAGAGAGTTCTTGAGAAGAGGCCTGAGGACTTCAAGAAAGAAGGTAAAATATACCGTCTACGGACTCAAGAAGACAGCGAGGACGACAACAACACCTGGAACGGCAACTCCACACAGCAGATGTAGTGCAGCGAGCCTCTTTGGTTTGAGTGTGTATCGGTCTTAACGGTGGGGTTATCATTTAGGGCTTTCCATTCCCCTTCCCTCTGGCTCCATCCCGCATGGGTAAATCAGATCAGGTTAACCTAACTCACTTTAACAGAGATGCTGTGCGTGCCCAACACTTCGACCAGGATGACTCCAGGCTGGAGAATCCCATCCGAGGCTTAGACGCGTTTGATGCGTTAGTTGCATCTGTTATTGCCTGGATTGACTTAATACAGTAACCACCGCTGTGGATGCGGTTTGTTGTGAATATCTGACCGTTTGTGACATTTTATTTGGTGGTTTTGACCCCACAGCATCATCAACTGCCTCGGCAATAGAATGTCTTTCTACTAGTTTGAGCACAGATGCTACTTGATCCTTTAACGATAGAATAAAGAATAAAATATGATTTTCAATGAAACGCTTTGACTGAAGTCATTCTTCTCTTGATTTTGTGCTTTTAATCTAGAACTGTCTATGTGTCTTCGTTAATGTATAAATGTATGGCACATTTAATGTATTAACCAAATCACAATCATTTGCAAAAATACACCCGCTTACTACTATCTGTTGTACTCGGTATGATCATGGTTTGTAATTCATATTAAAGGGAGAAGTATTTTGGGTTCTCTTTCCTTTACTGTGTGATTTTTCCCTTTGGTTACTTTGAATTCTGTTTTATGATGCTCGTCTCACAGAGAAGTCAATCAAGGCAGTTTACAAATGTGTTTATTGTCATTATAAAGTTTCAGAGAAAAGCAAACTGTATCAAAAGTTTAAAACACGGCAGAATGAAGTGCAGCTCTTTCTCCGGTAGGGCTGTCTAATGAATGATTAACAAATATAATGCAGTAAAAACATGAGAGTTATCATTTGTTTCCCTTTTAGTAACGGGAAACACATTTAAAAAAAGCATGTGGCATGTAAAAGGCTTCCAGCAGACGGATGAGAGGATCAGAGGTCACTGATTGGCTGGTGGTCAATCATGATTATATTCATTTCTAAAGAGGTGTGTTGTCTGTTTATGTGTCACATTAAAGAGAGAGTTGACCCAAAAATGAAAATTCTGTCATCATTTACTCTTCCTCCTATTGATCCAAACCTGTGTGAGTTTCTTTCTTCTGTCAAACACAAGAGAAGAGATCTTGAAGACCGTTGATAACTAAACAGATGCTTAAAACAAATCACTATAGAAGTCAGTGGAGACAAGCAACTGTTGTGTAACTACACAAGGGTGAGTAAATGCAGACAAGTTTAATTTTGGGGAAAACAATCCCTTTGATGTCTTTGAATTTCTCCTTTTTTGGGAGTTTTCCTTGGCTGATATTAATCTATGCAATAATCATGTTATTAATTAAGTGATTTTTTGATTGACAACCCTACTGAAGAATGTTATGTGTGTAAAACTCTCTCCCATAATCTCTGTCAGCAGTCAGGGTAGATGTGCACTTGTAGGGTTTGCTGGAGGACTATGTGGATTTGAAGGTGATGAGGTACTCTGGATACGCTCCCGCGTCACAGAACACCACGAAGATGAACGGGTTCTTTAGGTCATCCACGGCGCAGTCGTGCAGTCCGGCCCGTGGGTCAGCAGGGTTGATCGGATCCGGCTCCTTCATCCCACCTCTGCTCTTACACAGCGAGCCCGTCACCACTCGCGCTCGGTAGATGTACTTCAGCTGTTGGTCGTCTGGGTTGGAGTACTGGTCGTGGCAGGAGTACCAGGCCTCTCTAGCGAAGTAGGTGCCTTCACCATGAACCACCGCTTCACAACACAACACGTCAAGGTCAGTATCGTGAAGCTGCAAGAAACAGTTACAGGTCAAATGTGACGTACCGTTTCTCCCACAGAAGCTGCGGTTGAAGCCGTTCTTGTTGATTTTCTGGCAAATCTCTTTGGTCGTTCCGTGATAAAGCTGGCGCTCGTTTGTCTGTTTGGGGTATTTCTTATCCACGGCCTGTTTCAGCACACAGTATCTCTGCCACTGCGACTGACTCTGAATCCTGTCGATCTGAGAAACCACTTCAGATGTTAATAAAGACAGGCCTTAAATCTAAATCAACTCTTAATTTATTAACACATCAGCAATTCACCAGTGCATGTTTTCCCAAAACGTAAAACTCAGAAACGACATTCTTCTTTAGCTGGCATTATGGAGAAAATCAAGTTCCCAGTTTTCTCATTGAATATTCTGCTTTTAATGCATTTGGCAGATGCTTTTATCCAAAGCGACTTCTTCACAATGTAGACTGTTTTTGATCAGTTTGTGCATTCTGTGAGATAAGTCGTGTTACTGATGCTTGTGTAGTGATGTCTGATGTCAGGAGACACTTTACCTGTTGAACCTGGACGGGCTTCACATCAGGATGATTGCTGGATGTCAGGAAGGCTGTTTCTATGTTCTTGTACTCTGCTGAATCTGACTGTAATGTGATTATTTCTAAATCTCGTCCATCCATTTTGGTCCATGTTGTAGGAGGATGAATGATTGCTGAGAATCAAACAAGGAAAGTTACAGAAAGAACAGTTTCTGCTATCATATATATATTTAAATTTACATTTAATCATTTAGCAGATGCTTTCATCCAAAGCGACTTACAAATGAGAACAATAGAAACAATCAGGGGAGCGTTTCCCAAAACCATAGTAACTTTGTTGGTTGCAATGCAGTTTCCCATTGCCAACCAACTAAGCTGCTAACAGTTTAGCAACTATGGTTTTGGGAAATGCACCCCAGATTAACAAAGAATAACAACAGTATACAAGTGCCATGACAAGTCTTAGTCTAGTACAGAACTCATAACCAAAATATATCTTCAGACGATTCCCACAGATGCCGCACTGGTGTTTAAAACATACATCTGGAAATCATGTGCTAGTCAGATGAGGAACACTATAGTGTTTAACAGCAAAGACAAGCCCTGGACTCTTCAGAGTTTACAAGGTCAGTTTAGCAGAAGTTTGACCTGTATATTGTGTTTTTTTGTTTTATCTTAGCTATCTTTGGGACACATGTTGTACTTCACACTCTGATGCTTCAGATTCTGGTGAAAGTGTTTGCATCGGTTGTTCTGGTAGACTGTGGTCAGTGCCGCTCGTACCCGTATCAGAGTCTCCCATCAGAGTCCTCTTGATCCTGCAGGACTCCAGCTTGCTGTTTGTGACCTCCATCTTGTTGAAGTCCACGGTGTAGGTCTCGCTCTTCTCCTGGTACTGGAAGCTCTTCTGCTTGCGGTGGAAGGCCAGCTCAATGTCGTAGCTGATGCCGGGCTCCAGCGACTCCCAGCGATCTCCTCTGGCCACTTCCCAACACAGCGTCTCCCGCAGACGCTTCACCTCACCTTCACGCATCTCTCGGTCTCGCACTGCCTGGAGGAAGCCATTTATCTTCAGCACTGCATCTAAGACATCGTCTCTCTTCCCTGATACCGTTAACGTATCCCAGCTGGTCACCAGAATGCTGACTTGATTGGCTCGGCTGAGGGCCACAATGGCCTTCTTGTCCGTCTCAGGAAGATCTGTGATGTGGCTCGACTGGACGTCTTTACTAATGCACTCCTCCTTGACCAGCTCATCCAGGAGCTTCTTGACCTTGCCGAGGTTTGTAGGGGACGTCCCGTAAACATCTACAGCCATAACCGGGAACAATACAGCGGCGGTTTCTTTGGCTAGACAAACAGCTGGTCTCGGTGTCGGCACAGGGATCACCGGTTTCTGGAGGGGTTTGACCAGACGCGCTGTTCAGGAAACACAAGGTAAATTAACCAGATTAGTTCCAGCTCTTTCTTCACACTGTGTGTTCATGCACTGAAACATACCAGAAGCATTTGGAGAAATCTTCTTGCACTTCTTGACCGCTTGCTGAAAGTCTGGCAGCAGCTTCGCTTGGAAGATCACGATGTGGACGCGCTTCAGGTGTTTTGGTGAGTCCTTCATAAAGTTGGTCAGAGCTTCTGTCATTGCATTGGCAGCTCCGGCAGCAGCTAAGTTTCCTGCTCCTGAAGAACATTCAGCAGTTTAGGATCATCCAGATATCTTTGCTTGGCTTTGCTCATCTGTATTTCTGAATGGACGGACTCACCTGTTCCAAGAGCTGGGAATGAAACCGACTGAATCTTATTTTCTTCACACATCCTCAGGACCTTGTACATGGAGCTGCTGATGCCTTTCTCATTGGTCTGCCCAACCATATGGATGATGTGTTTGATATCTGAAAGATTTCCAGCTTTGGTCAGGATCAGGCCGTCGGCAGGCTGAGGCGCTTTAATCAGGAGAGAATGAGGATTATTATTAGGACAGGAGTGTTTAATCCTGCTCTGGAGGATCAGTGTCCTGCAGAATATTTCTGTAACCCTGATTAAATCCAGCTGAACCTCGGTCATCCAAGGTCTTCAGGATTACTAGAAACTTCCGGGTATTACGTGACTAGTTGGAGCTAAACTCTGCAGGACATTGGTCTCCAGGACCAGGATATTCATGACCATTGACTGAAGCGGAAGAGTGTACCTTTTGATTTGCACTCGTTCACCACCGTTTGTCCTGATGCTTTGAGAATGGCTCCTGATACACCTGCACATAAGGACATACACTAAATCCCTGTTTCATGTGTTGTATGTCTGGAAAGTAAGCGTTCATCAGATTCGGAGCGACATCAGAAACAAACTCACCCGTGTTCAGATCTAGGCTCGTGGTTGTGCTGTTAACTATAGCCTCCACAGTCTCTTTAGTGATGTCTCCACTGAACACCTTGACTTTAATCGAGCCCATCATCACCTCCACTGGTCAAATGTAAACATTTTAAGCAAATTTGGTACACTTATAACACCTCTATCTATCTTTAACAGGTGATCAAACACTGCATTACCGCTGGCATCCGCTTCTTGTTCAGATGAGGAGCTTTCTTCTGTTGAGCTGTAATCCTCCCTCTCATCATCTCCATCATCATCATCATCATCATCATCATCATCATCTTCATCATCTTCACTCTCCTAAGTGTGTTGATGTCAAAGTGCAAAAGCATTTACATTCGATACTGAATAAATCACAAAACTATCAATAATAATAGACCGATCCAGTGGGTTACGGTTCAGCACGTGGCAGCTCTACCTGTGTATTCGTAATCCATGTTTTGAGACCGTTCTGAAACTCTTGTAGGACGTTGTCCTGGTCGATCACAATATAGATGAGCTTGATCACAGTCGAGATGTTTAGAGACAGATGATCTTCAAAGCCCTGCAGCATTGCAGCGATCGCGTCCGTCCCCTGAACGCCTCCTCCACCTTTAACAGAGCATCACACGAGTGAGACACAGCATGACCAGCACACGCCACGGTGGAGACCATCGTCCGTACCGGTGCCCACGGCAGGGAAGGAGACCGTGGTGATCTGCTTCTCCTCACAGCGCTCCAGAACGTTCTTCACGCGGGATCTCGCCTCCTCCGCCGAGTGTGGGCCGACCATGTGAAGGATGAAGTCACAGAGCAGGTTTCCGCCGCTGGTCACGGCCGCGATGTCATTCTGCAGAGCTCCTTCAGAGGGGGATTTAAGGAAAAACATTTATTTCTATGGCCCAGTCACAGGTGTGGATAAACAGATTGCTCCTGCTCAGGCAGTTGATTATTAAAAAGGTTGAATTATTTGGCATGTGACCTTCTCACCGTGCTTTTGGCACTCCTGCTCCACAGATGCTCCAGCTGCTTTAAATATGGCACCAGACACTCCTGAAGAACAAACACACTTCTGAGCGCTCTACTACTGAGCTGATGACATTACTGCGTGTGTTTGCTCAAGGAGACATGTGCAGTGCACTGCTAATTCATGTGCTGATATAAAAGTGTCTGGATTGTGTGTTTTGAGTTATATTAAGTCTCAACACACCTCCTCTCAGACTCATGTCCCTGTTGGTGGTGTTTACGATCCCTCGGACCGTTTCATTAGTGATGTCACCTTTCTTCACCTCGATTCTGACACTTCCAATTTTGACTACAGGACATGAGAAAGATATTCACTCCTGGAAATATCACAACTATTACATGAAAATAGCTTTATTCTGTATTTTAAAAATCTAGAGCATATTTATTTGAGGAAATGCAGAGTTGTCAAAACCTTGATTTTCAGGCATCTTGCCGAATGCAGGCTGAGGAAAAACAAATGTTAGAAAATTAAAGCAATAAAAAAAAGAAATCTGGACAATATTATTTAGTTATCCCATCAGTATTAACCTTATTCCACACTTTAAAATGGTCACGAAAGTCATCGAAGGTCTTCTGTTCGAAAGCCACTATAGAGATGCTCCGGAGGCAGGATGAGTTCGGCTGCTTCAGATGTTTCTCGATTGCTGAGAGGATGGCTTTGATCGATTCCTTCGGAGGAAACCCACCTCGTCCTGCAGAGAACAAGATTGTCACTCAGGGTTATATATTTTCCCACAGGGCTTCGAGAGAATGTTTTAATGACAATCTGTTTGCTGTCATGCCTGTTCCAATGGCAGGAATGGCCAGAGTTGTGGCTGTTTTGTCTTCGCAGAGGTTCAGAACCTTTTCTAGAGATGATGTGATGTCTGCGGTGCTCTCCGGCCCAACCATCTGAGCGATGTACTTACACTGAAGCGCTCCAGGACCCGTCAGCACTGCTGCGCCGGCCTTCAGCGGAGCTACACAAGCAGATGTGCATCAGATCACTCCACACTCCCTTCAGAAGACAAGCATTGACAGAAAGAGTCGGAGATACCTTGCTTTTTACATTCGTCAGCAACAGATTGTCCAGCAGCCTTGAAGATGGCGCCAGAGACACCTGTAGAGAAGTTACAGTAAATATAATAACCCAGATCTTTCAGGTACCTTTAGCATGAAACATTAAAGTATTGATGAAGAAACTCTTACCGGTGTCAAGATCTAAACTTTTATTGGATGAATTCACAATGACATCCACCGTCTCTGTGGTGATGTCGCCCTGTTTCAGGCATATGGGCACACCATTGATCAGCACTGATTCATGTGAACAGAGAAGTACAGAAGCTGTCTTCAGATGCGGTTTAGGACACATGATGTCCAGCAGTAGTGAATCACAACCGCAGGTATATACAGTACCTCTCGTGTCTGATCTGTGTTTAAGCTTCAAGGACTGAAGAGGAACTGTTGTTGATGTGTCAGGAAATCCCTGTTAGAAAATAAAGCAATGATAAAACATGCTAAACACTTTTAATAACATTTGCATAGGAGGGATCATACTAGTTCCTGGATCAGAGCGTTGTACTCCTCAACGGTCCTCTGGTCTGAATCCACTACACTGATGTGTCTGATGTTTTTAGGAGAGATCTGATAGAACTGAAGAACAGCGGCTCGGAGCGCCACACAACTCTCTTTGACGGAGAACCCGAAGCTTCCACACCCAACAGCTGGGAGTGCAATCGAGGCGCATCCTTCCCCTTCAGCTTTCAGGAGGCTGTTATACACGGCTGACTGAAGATAGTGAGAGTCCAGCCTCTGTCCTTTCTGAGGAAACACGGCGTAGATGAGTGTCCCGGCGCTGAGCTTCCCAGCATCACTGAGCACCACGTCTCCAGGCTGGTGCTTCTGCTGAGCTCTACACACCTCCCTAATCATGTCTCCTCCGAACTGGACAAAGCACTGAGCCACAGGGTTATTGAACGCTAGACTGGTATTCATCGGACAGGTCAAAGCGTCGGCGGTGTAATGGTGCAGGTCTCCCTCTGTGATGTTCAGGGTCATGAAGTTATCTATTTTGTGTGTGAAGTTCTTCGGAGGAACAGATTTGACCAGATGCTCTTGTGATAAATACAGACTGCACTGCATCTCCTTAGCTTTGGTCTTCACACTGGCTTCAAGTTTCTCCAGGACCTTTGCTTCTCCTGCTTTGCAGTATGTATGGCTCTGCAGAAGGATGGATGAGATCTGCTGCTGTACGACACACACAGCGTCTCTGAGCTTGTCTTTAGGTGCTGTGACTCTCAGACACGGGGCGTCTGATGTTCTGTGAGCGAGTACCGTCACGCCGAAGCGCTTCAGGTCTGGGAGCTCACACAGATTCAGACAGGACTCCACAAATTCAGCCTCTCGCACAGATTTCAGAGCGACGTTCTCCGTCGTTGGTTCCTTGTTGTCTAGATATGTCTTCACTTTTCCTGTAACATCTGCCACCACACTGGAAAACCCACATATTACAACCTCATTATTTGATTTAGTGATCCTGATATCGTGAGCTTTCTGGAGCAATTCTATTTCATCTTGAAGATTCCTGAGAAAGTGTGTCCAGGTTTCACCGGTCTGATTGGGAGAAAGCTGTAGAACCTGCTCTTGGAGAATCTCACTTATTCTGTCTTCAGCTCTCTTCTGGTTTTCTTTCTCAACTAAGATCACAAAAAAATCCTGTCGCTTTAAAAGTCTAGCTGCAATGTGGCTTGGGAGAAAATAGTCTTGCTCGAACTTTTTAAGATCCAGAGACTTGAGAAAGTGAGTGAGATGTGAGGAAAGCTTGAGCTGGTGTGTGATGATGTTCTTCTGCGTTTGCTTGATGATCATCTCCACTGGATCTACCTGATCCTTCAGACCTCTGAGAGAGATGATGTGCTGCTTCTCATCGTGTGAGAAACTCACCTGTCCTAACCTGGACTCCACTCACTCTTTTATGAGATCACACGTCTCTCTGCAGTCTAGCTGGATGTCCACCTGGGTGCTGTTTCTTTCTGCTTCCACCGCAGCAGCAGTGTTCTCCAGGACTGTCCTGATCTTGTCTGACAGGACCTTCACCTCCTCTTTCTCTCCAGTAATCACAGCTTTAGAGTTGATCTGGCTGTAGAAGAGCGCAGTGTTAAGCGTGACGAGACCGTTACAGATGTTCTCAGATCTGGTCCAGACGTCCTTCTCCGCCGTCAGCTCTGCGGTGTCATATCTGCTCAGAAAGGACTGGATTTCCCTCAGTGTCGTGGACTTCCACATGGGAGCGATCTGCAGCGCAGCCAGCGACTCTTTCTTGACGTCCATCTCCAGAATCAGTTCATGTTCTGCGGTGAAGCGGTCAATGAGCACTTTGGCATGAAAGCGTTTGGCGTCACTCTCCAGCAGTTTTCTGCATCGCTCGCTGGTTTCAAAGAAACGGAGCAGCTCTTCACTGACAGGAACCTTCACTTTTGTGGATATTTGATCAGTTAGGGCTGGTTTTTCTCCAGTTAGAGCCTTTTGTAAACTTGAGTAGAAGAGTGAAGCGTGAACTTCTGTGCCGCAAACATTGTGTGTTTGTTCCACCACTGCATGTGCATCTATCACAACAGGAACGACAGGTGCATTCTCAACATTAGGTTCGTTCTTTATATTTTAGCCCATTTTATTTTATTAACACTTATACAATATTCACATGACTGCTTTTTAGATCTAAATGAATATGTCATCTTTGCATATAATCCCACCGTCACAGTTTGCGAAGGTGATGACCGCACTCTCTCTTCTGTTGATCCAGATGCAGGACTGGACGTCTCCTCCTCTGCTCCTCTTCGTGTTACTGAAGTAAAGTGTGAGAACATCTTCAGAGAGCTTCTCCAAGTCTCCCTGGACCAGGACCGAGTCCGTCCGCTCCACACGGGTCACTCCGATGTCTCGACCCTGCAGCTGCTTCGAGGTGCACTTCCTTAAAAATGACCTCACATCTGATGATGAAACAGGAAGGAAATGATTGATGAGTGTGTGCGTCTTCCTCAGTGTGTTGACCACAGCAGTCTGATCAGGTTCTTGTAGCATTCATTCTCACATATATAGAGGATTTGATTAGTCTATATAGATCGATAAAGAACAGAAAATATAAAGGTGCACAGAAGCAGCAGACTCAGAAGACAGAGAACTATAAGCCGTGTGAAAGCAGGGGTCTCAGAAACAGAGGCTGTTCTCGGGCAGAGAGCGATGAGAAGACAGAAACGCACCGATATCGTGTCTGAAGGAGACCACTATCCTGTCCTCGTCGAGCGTCTCCCAGGTGTGCTCTGTTGTCCTGCTACAGCTGCCGATGAAGAGTGAGATCATCCTGCAGTCTGTGTCTCCATCGAAGCCGGTCAAGATGAAGCGCCGCGGGTCCAGCTGCTCTCCCACACCTCCTCCTCTATACACCGCTAAACTTATACCAAACTCATGCTCTTTCTGGCCCAAAATCTCCTCTAGATCTGAGAAAAGGGCAACACTGTTAATTCTGCTATATCTGATCTCACAGATGGATTAAAGTTGGATGATTTAATCGTGGTTTGAGTGCTAGTTTCTAATGATAGTTTCTTTGGCCTGAGTCATGTGGAAGTGATGCACAGAAATAGAAATGTAAAACCAGTTTCTTTCACGTCACATCGTGATGTAAGTAGAAAACAATCTCTCGGGGCTAATACCTGACTGACAGCAGAGCGTCAGGATCCAGCTGTTATTCCCGTGCTTCGCTAGCTCAAACTGTTCTGTGAACTGCTCAAAATACATCTGAAGGGTCTCCTTCTCCACCGATCCAGAGGTGCTAATGAGGAGATCCGGGAGCTCAGAAGCCTCCTCATCTTCTGTGTAATGAACAAATATATACACATGGATAATCAGTCATTTATTTTAAACACTAGGAGTAAAAGCATTACAGTCCCACCTTTATGATGTGTAATTGCTGGAGCAGGCTTCCTCTCGGGAGAGACCTTTGTGCCATGAGGAGGAAGTAAACAAGACATTAAATCACTAATATTTCTATAAAGTTCATATTTTTTGTGCTGGGTGCATAAACAAGATTAGTCTTTAAAGATCTTCTAATTGTTCATTAGATTGATTACCACTTGGTTAACTAGTTCTTTAGACAGTTTTAACATAGTTTATCTGTTCATGCAACTGGTTCTTTCTACAGAGAGCAGAATCAGGAAAGGTGTAGTGTAATCTAATGGTCAGGAGTGACCTGTGGGTCAGGAGCGGCCGGTGACCGGGGGGGTTTGGGCAGCACTGCTGGTTTGGGCTTCTTGACCACAGGGTCTTCTGGGAGTTTCACGGTCAGTTCCACTGATCCATGAGGTTTCAGATTAACTTTATGGACAGTTTTGTCGAGCACCTTCTTCAGATCTGGAGAACAGAGGGATTTCCTGTAAAACTGTTTGAATCAGGTCATTTATTAAATGTTGTGTGTCAGTGTTGCTTTATATCTCACCATCGTCCCTCATATAAAGCAGAAGCGCTTTTCGTTTGTCCTCGAGATGTTCTCGGATGTGCACGATCTCTCCTCCAGATCTTCTCTTGTTTCTGAAATAAAGCTCGAGTTTGGATCGGACACGGTCGAAATCAGCCGGAAGTCCCTCGAGAACCAGACTCTTCTCTTCCATGTTTCAGAGTCGAACCGACAGAACTGTGTCATGAGAGACTGTCACCTTATCGACCCCCGTAGAGAGACATATTAATCATATAATATTAATATAGGCTCATATTAATATATCGCTTGCTGGTGACGGACTCGTCTCCTCTCCGAGCTTTCACTTTTGCTTCAGGACTGTTCATGTGACTTCTGATCAATACAAGTTCAGTTCAGTTCGGGCAGATTCAGGAAGTTAAGAGGGAAATAGGTGAAAATATCTGTGCGTCCGTCACTCGAAGTGTTTGGAGGCTTGATTCGGATTTTACCTCAAGTTCACATTTACTTCAGATACTTTCGATCTCGGGAGAATCATGTCTGCTGAGAAACAGGTCAACGGCGAGGTACGTGTTTATATCGACAACTGCACACACTTTTGAGATCTCCTTGTGCAATCTGTTTTACATTTGATCATGTTTTGGTGAAAAACGTAACTTGAATCGTGTTGTGAACGAGCAGCTGGTGAACCCGGATGAGGGCAGGATGAGTGAAGCTGAAGCGGAGCTGAAGAAATACAAGGTTAAACACCACAAACACTACAGACTCTTCAATCCGTCTCCTAGAACCACATTAATCATGAGAGATGTTCACACAGGATCTCATCGAGTCTGCAGACAATGAGAGATCCAGACTGCTGCTGGAGAAAGCTGAAGCAGAGACGGAGAAGAAAAGAGCCGAGGCAGAGCTTCAGAGCTTCATGGAGTCAGAAGACAGAGATGCTGAGCGCTTTAATGGAGATCTTCTAGAAGTGCAGGTGGATGTCCTGATCAGAGTCAGACTAACCACTGAGAGATAATCAGATGTTCAGGACTGTGTTCATCCTTTGTTTCAGGAGGAGAGGAAGAGTCTGGATCGAGTCCAGCTGGATCTGAAGAGAGAGCTTCATGATCTTCAGAAGAAGCTTCAGCTCAAGAGAGACGAAACTGACTCTCTGCGACGCAAGTTCAAGGTTGACCTGTGTTTGACTATCACAATATCACAATCTGTGCACTTATATTGACTTCTACAATACATTACCAGACCACACTAGTCACTCACTGATCAAAGTTTACAAGTAGTCAAATAATCATATAAGGGACATGGAGGATGTGTTAATTTATTTAAAACTTATTTATAATATGATTAACAAATTAACAAAAGAAAAGAAAAAACAACCTGTGCAACTATGCTCATTTTTGTGACACTCTTAATGTATTGTATCGCTTATTTATCTGTTTCTATGATGTAACCCATCTGATCACACACACACACACACACACACACACACTCACAAACATTAGTTCTCAGACATTCATCATCAGAATAAAATGCAGTCAACCAAACATAAGTGACACTGGTTATTTTAAAAGGTCTTCTGTAAAAGCAGCGTGCAGCGCCCAAACAAACATTATCAATGACAGTATAAGCTCTGTTCAGGTGATGACCTCTGACCTCTCGTGCTCCTCTCAGCACTGTGTGTGTAACAGATAGATCTGAAGGAAACTCTAAGATATGCTCGTTACTGCAATAAAAAAAAAAAATAAGGCTTAGCAATATTTTTCTATAAACATTCTAAAATATATGTTTACCTTTTAGGCAAATTGCATAAATTAGAATAGTGATGTCTCAAAACACATTTAAGGTCCATATCTCATTTAGTTAGGACAATATGTTTTTATTTATATTTACATTCATGCAATATATGTTATTTTCTGTTGTTTTATCTATAGTTTTATATATAATTTTTGAACTACATATTTGTCATTCTTGTTCTGTTCTGTCCATTAAATTTAAGATTCTATATAGTATATATCTATATAATAACTCTCTCCTCATGATCTCTGAAATGCAGATTGAAGCCAGAATCCCAGTGAAAGCGGTGAAGTTTGCTCGTGTGCAGGAGAGAGACGAGGCTGAAGATCAGGTGGAGTCTGTGTTCACCGTCACACAAATACCTTCGTTCCTGCTGAAGGGAGGCCAGGCGCTCATCACCTTCGAGGAGGAGAAGGGTATGGACCTAGGGCACCTCTGAAGATGTGTGTGTTTGTCTGGTTTTACTGTGTTTCTGTGTCTTTCAGTGGCTGAGCAGATCCTCCGACTGGCCAAGTGCTCGGTGGCCTGTGACAAAGCCAAGATGGATGTGAAGCCGTACGCTTTATCTCTGGATCCCTCCGTGAAGTTTGAGGTAGAAGTTTTCTTCTTTACTGTGTCCAGGATAACGAGTTTTCTGTTGATGTGAGCTGCTGTTAATAGTTACTTCTGTTCGTTCAGGTTCATATCCAGGTGTCGAAGAAGAGCATCAGGTTCTGTAACGCCCCGCCCACTTTACCTGAGGAGCGAATGAGAGACCGGCTGGAGCTGTCGTTCTCCAGAGTGAGTCGAGGCGGAGGGGAAGTGGAGAAGCTGGAGTACCACAGGGATACGGGCTCGGGCCGCGTCACTTTCCTCAGCACCGGAGGTGTGTCTGCATCGCCGTTCATGCTCCACGCTCATAATGTGTGTGTGCTCCGTGTCTGATCGTGGCTCTCCTGCTTCCTCGTTCAGTCGCAGAGAATCTGGTTCACAGAGGGAAGTTTTGTGTGGACACCGGCAGCGATGTGGTGGTCGATGTTCTTCCTCTGTACGAGTATCAGCTCAGGAAGTTTCAGGTGTGTCTCTGTGTCACAATCTGTTTGGTGCAGAAGGACGTGTGTTTGATGGTGTTCGCTGTGATGTTGTAGACGTACTCGGGGACACCGCATCGCACCGTGCTGCTCGGGGGAATCCAGGCGCTGATGGATGAAGAAGATCTTCAGGATCATCTGGAGATACACTTCCAGAAGCCCAGCAACTACGGAGGAGAGGTGGAGCACATCAAATACGTTCCTGATGTTGCGCAGCTGACGGCTTTCTTCAGCGAGGACGGCAAAGAAAACGAAGCTTGAGATATGAATGCAACAAAAGCCAGGGTTTGCTTCAGATCAGTGATGCATTCATCATATTTACATGCTTTTTTCTGTTTTTCCTCCAGATTATAATAACCATATCTTCTTACTATCTTCTGTAACAATATGAATTAACTATTAGAATTGAATTATAATTGAAACAGATGAAGTAGATTTTCTGCCCAGATCATCAGCCTGATGAAGATGTGTTGATGTACAAAGGTTATATTAAAATAAAAACATTATTGTAATGTTATCTGCAATGGGTTGCATCTTTAACCATCAGTTTAACCACTAGGTGTAGGAGTATTAATGTAACATCACTAATGCTAAAGTAAGTCAATCAGTGGTGAATTATGAGTGTAGTACATGAACTTAATGTCTACAGATAAAAGACTGATCAGATCATATTCTGATCTGAAGACAGCAGGGTTAGTTTCTGCTTGTCATGTCATGTGGAGTTTATGCTGAACATAAGAAATCAGCATCCAGAGATTTATTCTGTCATGAATCTTGATCTGTGGTCACCTGTGATTACGGGATACGTTAGCGTAACGCAGTACACGTATCACGGTATATATATGTATTACACAAACACACACAAAGTAAAACAATTAGAATAGAAAAAAAATAGAAAACTAGTGTCTGCTTTATTTTATTTTATTTTTTTAAATATACATAAAAAAGAAAGTAAATCGATTGAGTAGAATAAAAATACAATAGAAAGTGTTCAAGGTTCTGGGTCTGAATTTGGGCTCCTGGGGTGTCAAAAGAAACATTTTCCATCTCCAAGGTGAACGTTATGACAACACACTCTTTATAGTCTTTATATATAGAACCATAGGGTTCTTTACTCAACTCCAAAAGAACCTTTTATGCTAAAACGTTTCTATAATGACAAGAAAGAACCCTTTTGGCACAAAAGTTCTTTAGGCTATTATTCATTCATATATTACATTATTCTGCAACATTTTGTATTTGTAATTAAATTATTGTTTGTAGTAACTTAATATAACACTTTAATCATGTGAATTTTTGGAAAAAAACTGAAATGGCACTTTTCATGTGATATTGATTAACTACATAAAATGATATACATATATACATTTTCTAACCCCCATATCTTGAATTTTGTGATCATTTAGATGCATTCATAAATACATTTGAATAAACCGGTTAATGTAGTGAAAGAACGCACTCAAAATGCACATGCGCACTAGTATGACTTCATCATGTAACTTTACATTAGCCTATATGCTGCACTTTTTAGGCACGATTTGTTTAGTTTTTGAATATACTTGATACTGTTAAAAGGCACATCATTAAAACAAAAAATACGAGTTCACATATCACACCTAAAAACTTAATTAAAACTAGCTACTAAATTAGTTAAAAATGCCTATCCATATACAGCTATGATTCGCGAACCCCGAACTGACTCAAATGATTCGCGAACCCGCTCCGAACTCCCGAACTGAATCAAATGATTTGCGATCCTTAAACTGACTCAAATGATTCGCGAACCCGTTTTGAACTCCCGAACTGACTCAAATGATTCGCAAACCCGCTACGAACTCCTGAATTGATTCAAATGATTTGGGATCCTCTGGCTCAAATGATTCGCGAACCCGCTACGAACTCCTGAACTGATTAAAATGATTCGCGATCCTTAAACTGACTCAAATGATTCGCGAACCCGTTTTGAACTCCCGAACTGACTCAAATGATTCGCGAACCCGCTACGAACTTCCGAACTGATTCAAATGATTCACGATCCCTAAACTGACTCAAATGATTTGTGAACCCGCTCCGAACTCCCAAACTGACTCAAATGATTCGCGAACCCGCTACGAACTCCCGAACCGATTCAAATGATTTGCGATTCCCGAACTGACTCAAATGATTCGCGAACCCGCAGATAACATGATCTTGACCCTTAACATTAAGAGACTTTAATTAATGCTGTCATGTAACAGATCTGTTCAAATATAACATTTAATTTGAAATATAAATTAATTACTACACTGAAATAAAAATGTAAAGCCTGTACAAACATTACAAGTTGTGAATATAAATGATTGGGAATCATGTAAAAAAAAAAAAAAAAAAAAAAAAACAGTCCACATTTCATTTATTTATTATAACATTTATGTTGTTTTGTTCGCTTAGCTGTTTCTTTATAAAATTCCAGAAATTTGTCTGGAAAAAAAGTTTTTCGTCAGGTGTCTTTTTCTAACTACATGATGTCATTACGTTGCTGTCTTGCTGCCAGCCAATCGCTGCACTGCTGATCATGGTGTCACTTATCGATATTTTTGTGTGTTTTTGTGACATGAGTGACAGCTCAGGACAGTCACTAGTGAAGGTTATAGGTGATGGTAATAAAACATCTAGTCTGAGCACAGAACTGGTTTAATGTGGCCTGTATTGTAATACTGAGCTTGTTCTGGTTTCATTGGGCTCTTATTTCAGACTTTGATGAGCCTCATGTCCTGCATTGCAAACTCTCAATTTGGCTCTGAATGTGATTCTTGTTGTCTTGTCATATTTTGATTTATCTTTTGCTCAGTTTTTTTTCTTCACAGGGTTTCTATAAATAGTGCTTTATTAAAATACAGTAAATGTCCAACGGTCATTGATGTTGACACAAACAGATTTAGCACAGATTCCCTTCTGCAGGACCCTTGAGTTAATATGTAGGACTTAAATACTCTGCCGTGGTCTACAGTGGTCTACAGTGGTCTACGGTGGTCTATAGTCTTCTCCAGCTGGTTTGTTCATCAGTTAGTGTTAGGCAGTGCAGTAGGTTGGTTTATCTCGTCCTCCTGTGGGTCAGAGGTCAGCGGGTCTGTGTGTGGTGGTCTGTCAGTGGGGTTCGGAGGGTTTTGTCTCTCTCCTGATGGTGGAGGAGTCGATCTGTCGCTGGTAAGCGTCCGTATGCGGTCTAGTGACCGGCGCAGCAGGGGTCGAGTGGTGTTTCTGGAGCTCTTGGAGGCCAGGCTGCTCTCCAGCGTCCTTCTGTTGATGTGCTGCAGTGACAGACGGCACAGGAGCGTCTGCAGGAACGCCGAGCGAAACTGGCGCGAGGACAGGTTATACAGCAGCGGGTTCAGCACCGAGCTCAGGTAGAAGAAGCTGTCGGCCACCGGATTGAGCTTCACGTAGCTGCGCAGGTAACTCACGGTCCACGCAGACTTGGGCACCGCCGCCGTCATCAGCCTGCGGATCTGATTGGGCATCCAGCACACGAGCAGAGCGCAGACGATCAGCACTGATGAGAACACACACACACACACACACACACAGAGGAGCTCTGTCAACATCAGGATGCACAAGGACACATACAGTATCTAAGCGTGTTTGCATTTTATACAAGGTTTCCTTTTTATCCCAGAAAAGTATTTTATGCAACTCTTGAATAGGGACTAACCAGTTTGAGTTTTCACCTGTACGCACACTTTGCAGCTAACTGGTTTAACTGGTTAGTGGATCACTGACCTGATTTATTACATCTGAATTATATAACACAGAATCACTTAATACATTAATTATTGTTATATTTGATCCTAAAACTCACACCATACTGAAAATAATGAGGTTTTATGATGTACTTCTGTCTCGTTCCACTGTGGTTCTGTTTCTACACAGACCGCACAGATGTGGATCGTGGATCATGTATGTAATGCATATTGTGACGTGGTCATGCTCTCTGTTTTTCTTTCAGAGCCTAGTTTTTCTTTCAGAGCCTAGTTTAACAATGAGCTGTTTGAGGCTGAGGACGAGGCTGTGAGCTTCAGTGTTCATGTGTGAGATCACGTGACTGAGAGAGAGAACATGTTTAGGAGGGTTCAGTGGATATTTGTGTAAGGCTGGGTCAGGGTAAAGGTGAACAGGAATCGTGTCGTGTCGTGTTCAGGCCGAGACCTGAGAGATAAGGACATGAGATCATGAATGGTGTCTTACCGAGGAAGAGGATGGTCTGTTTGCGTGACGCTTTCAGCCGTGCGTTCTCGTGTTTGGGTCCAGCTCCGTTGGCATCAGATTCGTTGGGTCCCATCGGGGCCCGGAGAACAGCGATCATGGATCTGCACATGAAGGCCACGGCGCCCAGGACGAGCAGATAGAGCGTGAACGCGGTGAAGATGCTGGTGCGGTACATGACCCAGTGCTGGCTCAGGTTGGTGCAGAAGGTCAGGTTCTGCACCGGTGTCCGGCGGCCCTCGGGGACGTACCCCTCGGTCCCTGTGGCCACGAGCAGCGGCAGAGCCACGAGCACCGAGCAGATCCACGCGGACAGAAGCAGCTTCGTGGTGCGGCTGCCGGACAGAGCTTTATAGCGGAACGGGTGACAGATGGCCAGGTAGCGCTCGAAGCTCAGCGAGGCCACGTTGAGGATGGTGGCGTAGCTGCAGGCCTCGAACAGGAAGCTGTAGATCCTGCAGGCGGCGTCTCCGGAGGAGGACGAGAAGGGGAACCAGATGGCACTGTAGAGCTCCACGGGCATCCCGATCAACAGCACCAGCAGATCAGAGCAGGCCAGACTCAACATGTGATCCGTCACGCTCTTCTGCAGGTATCCCTTCCGCTGGAGCACCTGGGCCACGTGGATGGTGACGCTGTTTCCCAGGATCCCCAGGACGAGGATGAGGCAGTACAGCACCGTGAGGAAGATCTTCACATCCAGACTCGGCTCCAGTTTTTTCCAGTCTCTTTGCACTTCCTTGTTCTCCTCCATGATGTCAGTCTCTCTGTGTGGACGTATTGACTTTAGTTCTGCTTATCTGCTCCGTTATCAGCACTGTTAATCATCAAACCCACAAAGCACAGAATCACAGCGTTTGACTTGAAACAGAAAGGCCATGAATCCTTCATGATGAAGATCGGAGCGTCTCACCTGGGCTCGGTGGTGTTCGTCTGTGCTTTAGCCTCGTCTCTTCCTCCGCTCGTGTTGAAGCTCTGTCCGTTAAGGATTAGAGTTTGAGAAATGAACTCGGAGACGGTGCGAGACACTGCCGTGATCTGAGCCTCGCCTCGCTATTTGAGCGGGAACTATTAGTCACATGATGCTTTACGACACGAGGGTGTGTCCTGATCCTCGAGCGCTGTGTGTGTTTACACAAGTCACAGTCACAGTACATACTTCAGTGTGTTTCACAGAGAGAAAATCTTTCTGTCAGCATTTACTCTTCCTCATGTTGCTCCAAACCTGTGTGAGTTTCTGTCTTTGAGCACAAAAAAAGATGTTTTGAAAATTTGCTGTACAGAAAATGTTATTTTGACAATTAAGTGCAACAAAAAAAGTTCAGGAAAAGGAAAAGGTTGTTCCGTCCAAACAATAATTGTGGCTATTAATGTCTGTTAATTGTTGTGATGAGGATATTCCCAGCGTTTATCCTCACAGAGATCTCCTTCATCGGTCCAGTCACAGGTTCAGATCACGGGCGGCTGGATCTGGGTGTAAAACTATGATCTACACATCCAGACTGTTAAATCTCTACTCATCTAACTGCTCATCGATGCAAACAGCAGCTAAAGTGAGTTTGTGTAATTGCTTTATGTCTGTTATTGTTGCACAGAATCAGATAAACACAAGCGCTGTAAAACACAGATAACTGGTCACGTGTGAGCACTAACCCCCTGCTCGAACATAGCTTTTATTTCAGTCATATTCCCAGTGTTTCTGGACCAAACGACCCACATCCGCTCCGTTCTGTCGACGCAGAGCTACTGAAATGGGTTCTGGACTGAAGAACATACAGATCAAAATGAATGAATTGTAAACTCTATGCTTTATTTGTTCTTGTTGCATGTAAAGCTAGTTAATTTTATTCTCAGAGTCTCTGAATCAGATCACAAATATATGACAAGCTCTGCTCAAACCTGCCAAGAACATAACTTTTTAATTTATGAAAATATTTCCTAGTTTGTAGATGATCCTGCTGCTCTGAACCCTAATGCTGAATAATGTTTTCTGACTGTCTCCACACACTCACGACGGATGAACGAATGTAAGAGTTTCTGGGTAAGAAAGAGAAACCAGATGATCTTTAGCAACGACTGCCAAAACCGGCCTGTCCACCTAACGCCCCTCGGTCAGGGTGGACACAGGACTAATAAGGAGCTAAGCTTGTGTACACAGAGGATCTCTGGAAACTTTATCATGTGTCTGTCCTCGGCTCTGGACACTGCATTCTTCTGATGAAGAGACATTCAGAGACCACCAGGACAAGACCACAGGAAACAGATGATTCTTCTGCACAATCTGACTTTGCTGCAGTCTGGAATTGAACTACTGGTTTCGTCTGGTCAGAGGAGAACTGACCCCAACTGAGTCTGGTTTCTCCCAAGGTTTTTTCTCCATTCTGTCACCGATGGAGTTTCGGTTCCTTGCCGCTGTCGCCTCTGGCTTGCTTAGTTGGGGTCACTTCATCTACAGCAATATCATTGACTTGATCAGACACTATTTAACTGAACAGAGATCCTGCCTTTAACTGGGGATATTTGTTGGGTTCAGGGTAAATCTGAACAGTTGAGAATACTGTGATCTGGCACACATAACTAAACATGAATAAACAATCACACACAGCACAAGTGTTTCCTGGTCAGTAAATCAATCAAACTGACCCTAAGCCTAATGTTGCATGAGCTCCATCTTCTGTCCAGACACATTCACTCTGAACTGACCGATGCTGTGAATAAATACATGTTTGGTTGTGGTAAAAAATCATCTGCAAACAAAGATTTATTTATATTGTCCCCTACTGTTATAATTATAACAAAGCACTTATGGCACTTCCTTCCAGAGTGCATTCTCAATATGAAATATAATCTCCAACCTTTACTTTAATATTTCTTTCAATTAAAAAATCTAATTCTATATTATTCCACCTATTCTTATTTGATCTAATTTAATTAGCGAACCATCTTTCTATTACAAATCATAAACTTTCTCAACATCGAAGGTAACTGCTAGTATTGTTTCTTTATTGATCAAAGCGGTCCTATATTATACATCATCCGGGCAGTAATCATTTGTAATTTACATAAATGTGAAGTTAATGTTATTGGTCTATAGTTTAGAGCAGTGGTTCTTAACCTTTCTCCACCTGGCCGCACTATGGTCCAGTGCAAGTCTCGCGGGCCGCACGCATATAATTTGCATATTACATCACCAATACGAACCAATCTGATTTATAATATTATAGCCTAAATATTATGATATCTAATCTATTACATTCATTGAAACAAATAAATAATTCTACTCCCCATAAATAAAACACCTGATGCTGTCGGGAGCTGACCAATTATGTGAGATTTAGCTCGAAAGGAGTAACAGCACAGAGAAGTTGCGATTGTAAAGCCTGTGTTATACTTTCCGCATGAGCACTCCGGCCCGGATTCTTCACACAGCCTGTACATGTGCAATTGTGCTTTCGAAGCCTCCTGACCACACGCACCTGTCCGCGCGCTCGTCTGCTCAGAGCCTCGGCACACACTCTCCGATGACGATTATTACGTCACGCCTACCTAGCGGTCCATAGCGGACTCGCGGACGCAGAAAGAATATTAGAGGCTTTAAGATGCAGTCTGTAAGATGCGCACGGGCGACGCTGCAGAAAATGTGCGTTCACAAATGTAGCATATGCTGATCCAAATATGGAAAGCACTTTCGCACTTCATAATATGAGGTTCTCTCCAGAGATGTTTTGCGTATAGTGTTATTTGCCTTAACTTCTTCAAGTGAGTTGCGGGACAAACCGAAAATCCAGTCATGGGCGTAGGTTTAGGGGGGGACGCTACTAGTCCCTATCAATATTTTGAGATGACTAATTTGTCTCCACCAATATTTAGCAAGCTCCTTTGAACTGCTATTTGTATCTTTGCACTGCTATTTGGATCGATTCTAATGGCCAGGACGACGACAGTACAAGAAACGCTGTAATTTGATTGGCGCCGGGGTATCTGACAGGCTACACGCGCGGGCCGGGACTACTTTTGAGCTTGCACTAGCAGCGAGCGGGTGGTGTGTGTGTGTGTGTATGTGTGTGCGCGCGCATGTTGACAACTGCCGCCGGGGTGTCCCCACCAAAGCTGAGACCAAACCTACGCCCATGAATCCAGCCCTCTCCTTCACTACTGATACTGCGACTAGTTTGTTTGTACGTGTTCATTCACTGGCATTTTTCACATTTCTTTTTTTCTTCCTTCAAAACAAATTTGTCCATTCTGATGCTCAATTTTACCTTTAATGGCTGTTGATGACTATTTGAATTGAATTCTGCCAAAGTGGGCGCTTGTATGTGTTCGTTAAATGCGTAATGTTATGTTAGTCTGCTCGTCTGAAAATAATATATGAAAAACAAAATAATTTCACAAAAATATTAGGATATAGTTTATATTTAATTAGTAGCCTATTTTTTAATTAATGTAAAAAAATATATATTTGTAAAACTGAAAGTTTATTTATTTATTTTTATTCAGCATATGGCGGGCCGCATTTGAATTCGTGACGGGCCACATGAGAACCGTTTAGAGGATTACTTGGATCCGTACCCGGTTTGTTAACGGAGATAATTAACCCTTCCTCCCAAACCCTGTTATAATACTCCAGAATTACACTCAATGATTCATTACTCGTCTTGGCCTGGAGTTGAAGTTGAAGTGTTATTAAAATCTGAGATATGAACATTTCTCCGTTGTGTTTATCAGTGTTTGTGCTTATGCTTTGCCAAACTGAAAGTAAACACAGCTGGGTTTGGAGCGTGTTTGACGTCATCGTTGTGCGACGCTCGCGGCCGCGCGCTTGAATGCGGAAGAGGAAAACGCTTCCCTTCGCGCTTCCGGGTTCCGCCTCGCGCACAAACGGACGGACTGATCATTCGTACTGGGAGCTCTCCGGCGCTTTAACGCACTCGAGATGGCCTCTCGGTTACCGGCATGCGTTGTGGATTGTGGCACAGGGTGAGTAAACCAGTCTACTTGTCGCTCTGCGCAGAAACCGGCGCGATGCGTGCGCGCACCCGCACTCCTGTAAAAAAGCCGTTCTCGTGCTGAAGGTTCGCTCTCCGTTCGTCCGTCCGCGCATCGGTGTCTGTGCTGCGGGGATCAGCGGAGACGCTCCTGAAACCCGCGAGCTCGCGCTGAGTGACGGGTGACGCGCAGCTCACAGGAGCGCGCAGTGGCGGGACGCGCTGATTTAAAGCTCTTTTAGGGTTTAATGTGCAGCGGATTGCATGACACTATTATACTACTGGGAAAAATAAACACTTAAAGAGCTTGAAGAGGGGGGAAATGATTGAATCAGTTGTCTTTACTTGTGCGCACGCGCACATCTGCTTCCTCTTCCTGCACTTCCGTGTTCTCGCCGCGGCCTTATATGGGCAAACAGAAAACACCACTTTAATATCCAGAAGCTCTATTAAACATCCTGCTGCTCACTGACGAGGAATAAACACATGTCTACTCTGTAAAAAAACCCAAATCCGTCATTTTATAGCCGCTACTTTTATAAGATGTGTGTGAGGTTTTATTTCTAACCGTCATTTGTTCTGTTTTGATTTGTGTAGAATTAAACTGGTGGCTGTTTGTGTGTGTGATGAGTGTGTGTGTGAGTGAGTGATGAGTGTGTTTCAGAGAGTGTGTGTGTGTGTGTGTGTGAGAGAGTGATGAGAGTGAGTGTGTGTTTATGATGGGTGTGTGTGTATGATGACGAGTTTGTGTATATCTGTGAGTGTGTGATGAGTCTGTGTGTCTGAGAGTGTGTGATGAGTCCGTGTGTGTGTGTGTGTGAGTGTTCAGACTCCACAAGTGTGCTAAATATGTTAACTTCCGTTTTGAGTCTTAAATAAATACTTTCTTAACTGCAGAGGATCTTGTGGTGGTTTATGGCAGTGTAATTCTCGTTCTGAAAACGAGATCCTTCAGGAACTGAGTGGTTTTTATTTTAAAGAAATAAATGTGTCTGAACACAGAATGAAAAGCTCCTGATGAAGAAGGGTTTGGTTTGTTCTGATGCTCTGGGTCTGCAGTGTCTCTTCATCAGATCTGACCAGTTGTGTGTGTGTGTGTGTGTGTGTGTGTGTGTGTGTGTTCCAGATACACCAAACTGGGATACGCAGGAAACACGGAGCCGCAGTTCATCGTTCCCTCATGTGAGTGTGTCTCTGTCCTCACGCCTCTAGTGTGCTTGATGTGTGTAGTGTACGTCTGTAGTGTGCTTGATGTCTGTAGTGTACTTGATGGCTGTAGTGTGTAGTGGATGTCTGTAGTGTGCTTGATGTGTGTAGTGTACGTCTGTAGTGTGCTTGATGTCTGTAGTGTACTTGATGGCTGTAGTGTGTAGTGGATGTCTGTAGTGTGCTTGATGTCACTTGTATATCATTGCTCTTTTTGTTGTTTTTGATTGCTTCCACTGTCCTCATCTGTATGTCTCTTTGGATAAAAGCGTCCGCTAAATGAATAAATGTAATGCATTGTGTGTGAGTGATCATGAATGATTGATGGAAGTTCACTTTCCTAAACATGTAAGATCATCTCCTCATAGCTCTTCTTCTGCTGCTGTATTCTCTTACGTCAGCGCTCAGTTCTCGTTTGGAGTCTGTGCGTGTTTACTTCCTCTCTTCATGTTTGACAGACAGCACTCGTCAGTCTGATCATCCCTCACTTCCCATCATCCCTTTCTCCTGCAGGTATCGCCATCAAAGAGTCGGCGAAAGTGGGCGATCAGGCCCAGAGGAGGATGATGAAGGGCGTGGATGACCTGGACTTCTTCATCGGAGACGAAGCCATTGATAAACCCAACTACGCCACTAAAGTGAGTGAAGCGTCAGTGCTGCTCCAGCGGGATGCTGGGAAATAACCCTTCTGTGTGGGTAGTTAGGTACTCTGCTTCTGCTGTCAGGTGTGTGTGTGTGTGTGTGGTCTTAACAGTGTTCATCACTAAAGGCTCAAATGACAAGCTGGGATCAAAATGAATGCCCAGATTTTTTTATTTACTTAGAAACTCCAGAGCTACACCATCAACAAACAAAGGTAAAGATCCAGCATTACGCTGTTTATGGGGAACTTCTGTTCTGGAACTATTCAGACACAACACATTCAGACATCCACAACTTAATCTCAGAGAGACATTGTGAGAGATTGGAAATATTCACGGATTAGAGTGGATGTAAATCTGCGTATCGCCAGCATAAAAATGGCAGTTCAGTTCAAGAGATCTTAACAAAGGACCAAAAACCTATAAATCCTGAAAAGCAAGGGACCAAGTATTGAGCCCTGAGGGACACCAGTACTAACAGGACTAACCTCAGATCTGTGACCATCCATAAACACAAAACAACTACGATCAGTTTGATAGGATCTGAACCAATCCAGAGCAATCTCCTTCACCCCAAAAACTAAGTATCGTATGGTGGACACTATCAAAAGCTGCACTTCGGTCCAGAAAGATAAAGATTCACACAGATCCAGCGTCAGATGCTATTAACAAGTCATTAGTAACTGACCAAGGGCTGTCTCAGTACTGTGTAGTTTCTGAAAAACCAGACAAGTGAGTTTTCAAAAGAGATTTAAACTGATAAAGATGGAGCAGCTGTGAGGGTCTGGTGCCCTTCACCTGATCTTAAATCTCTGGGAGGACTGTAAGGATGCAGCGGTTCTGATAGGTAACCCGGGTGAGATTCTGTAAACATTTATAAACAAATAAAATCATTTTGTAATTTATCCTGCCGAGTTTAGCTCCGAGCTTAATCAAACAAAGCCAACTGTGATTTTCTAATGACCCTGAAAACACAATCTCATTCGAGACAAAAGGCACCACAGAAATTGGACGGTATTTCTTCAGAAGAGACATGTCTAAGGAAGGCTTCTTGAGCAAAGGAGTAATAGAGGCCAATTTCAAGCACACAGGAACAGAACCATTCTGTTGCCAGCAGACTCCATTAACGGTTTAGAATAATGTGGGTGAATTACATCAGGACAGAACAGGGTTTTGAGGGAGTTAAACACCTTTCAGATTTAGGTTTTGGTCTAAAACCATTTAAAAAGTCCATCTGTACAGTAATTAGCATCTCAAAATGTTGGTCGACATTCAGATCAGAAAGTGAAGTGTCCAAGGACAACTGTGTGCTCATTTCATTAAAACGCTTGTTAAAAACCGTTTGGAAGAGAGAGGAATAAGACAGAGACAGCTTAACAACATCACATGGAGAAAGTATATTTGGCAGTGAGCAAGAGAATCAAATAGACTTGTGGTCAGAGATAATTGCATCAGAAAGCTCAAGCTCAGAAACAGAAAGCCTATAAGTGAGCTCTAGAGCTAAAGTGTGGGATAAAAGATTAAAAGATTCCATAAGACTTAAAAACTTAAGTTTGATGGGCAACAAACATGTACATCACAGTCGCCAACTAATATCAAACGGTCCATTTTGTACTGACATATCTCATTAACTTAATACAACACCTCCTACAGAACAGGGCCGTTCCACTCAGAACTTACTTGCTGAGCTTCAAAACTGGAAAAAATAACTTTTACAACAATTATCAGACAGCAAGATAATTTTTTCTTTTAAACTAGACCAATAGAAAATCTTTGAAAAAAGTTTGGAAAAAGGACTTCAATCTCCTACCTGAGTCCAAGATTCAGTGATAAACATGAAAAGAGAAAAATCTTTCAGCAAGAAGGTAATCCACAGGACCATCACTTAACATCTGGAGAAGACACGAGCTGGAAAACATATGCAGCATTAAGATGTTTTTAACTGTGGATTAGCATTGAGCAAGTGATGTCATGTTAACTTTCTCAAATCTGATGGAGAAACTAACTCCTCAAAATCTGTCATGATCTGAGGAGGAGCACATTTTCATTTTTGGGTGAACTGTTCCTTTATTCAGTCTGACACAGTCTGATTACCTGCATGATGATCTCCGTGATCTCTGAGCGTGTGTGTGTGTCTCCGCAGTGGCCCATCCGGCACGGGATCGTGGAGGACTGGGATCTGATGGAAAGGTTTATGGAGCAGGTGATCTTCAAGTATCTGAGAGCCGAACCTGAGGACCATTACTTCCTGCTGGTGAGGAAACACTTATCTAAATGCTTACATGGTCTTATATTTAACGTCTGTCCTTCAGCTGAGATCTGAAGTAATGGGTTGAGTGATTACTGCGGTCGACTAACTGTACGCATCACTTCCTGTGACACGTGTCTGTTTCTCTGCTGCAGACCGAACCTCCTCTAAACACTCCAGAGAACCGCGAGTACACGGCCGAGATCATGTTTGAGTCCTTTAACGTGCCGGGGCTGTACATCGCTGTGCAGGTACACACACACACACACACACACTCTCGCTCTCAGTTCTTGGCTGATCTGTGTGTGTTTGTCAGGCTGTTCTGGCTCTGGCAGCGTCATGGACGTCTCGACAGGTCGGTGAGAGAACCCTCACAGGAACCGTCATCGACAGCGGAGACGGAGTTACTCACGTCATTCCAGTGGTATGTCACACACTCGAACACACCAACACTCTCACACACACACACACACACACACACACTCACCCTCACACACACTCACTATCTCACTCACACACACACACACACACACACACACACACACACACACACACTCTATCACACACACACTCACTCTTACATACACACACACACTCTCACCCTCTCACACACACACACACTCACCCTCTCACAATCACCCTCTTACATTTATCCTCTTGCCCACTCACACTCACCCTTTCTCACACACACATTCACCCTCTCAGACACTCACCCTCACACACTCACTCACACACACACTCACACACATTCACTCTCTCACCCTATCACACTTATCCCCTTACACACATTTATCCTCTCACCCTCTCACACACTCACCCTCTCTCACACACTCACCCTCTCACTTACACTCTCTCTCACACACACACTGTAACTCTTACTCTCTCATACACACACTCACACTCACCCTCTCAAACACACTCTCATACTCACCCTCTTACACACATTTACCCTCACTCACCCTCTCACAATCACACTCTCTCTCTCACACTCACACCCTCTTTCTCACACACTCTCAGTCTCTCTCACACACTCACACTCTTTCTCACACTCTCACCCTCTCACTCTCATACTCACACTCACTCACTCTCACACACACACACATTCACCCTCACCCTCTTACACACATTTACCCTCTCTCTCACACACACACACACTCACACACAACCTCTCTTACACACACTCACCCTCTCACACTCACTCACCCTCTCACACACACACTCACTCTTACATACATACACACGCACACACGCATTCACCCTCTCACTCACCCTCTCAGACACTCACTCTCACTCACCCTCACACTCACCCTCTCACACTCACTCTGTCTCTCTCACCCTCTCACTCTCACTTACACTCTCTCACACACACATACTGTCACTCTTACTCTCTCATACACACACTCACCCTCTTACACACATTTATCCTCTCACCCTCTCACACTCACACTCACTCACTGTCTCTCTCACACACTCAGACAGATTCACCCTCTCACTCACACTTACACGTACACTCTCTCTCTCTCTCACACACACACACACTAACTCTTACTCTTTCATACACACACTCACCCTCTTACACACACTTACCCTCTCGCCCCCTCACCCTCTCACACTCACACTTTCTCTGTCACTCACACTCTCTTTCTCACACTCTTAGTCTCTCTCACACATTCACACTCGTTCTCACACACTCACCCTCTCACACTCACACTTTCTCTGTCACTCACACTCTCTTTCTCACACTCTTAGTCTCTCTCACACACTCACACTCTTTCTCACACACTCACCCTCTCACACTCACACTTTCTCTGTCACTCACAATCTCTTTCTCACACTCTTAGTCTCTCTCACACACTCACACTCTTTCTCACACACTCACCCTCTCACACTTTCTCTGTCACTCACACTCTTTCTCACACTCTTAGTCTCTCTCACACACACAGTCTTTTTCACACACTCACCCTCTCACACTTTCTCTGTCACTCACACTCTTTCTCACACTCTTAGTCTCTCACACACTCACACTCTTTCTCACGCACTCACCCTCTCACACTTTCTCTGTCACTCACACTCTTTCTCACACTCTTAGTCTCTCACACACTCACACTCTTTCTCACACACTCACCCTCTCACACTCACACTTTCTCTGTCACTCACACTCTTTCTCACACTCTTAGTCTCTCTCACACACTCACACTCTTTCTCACACACTCACCCTCTCACACTTTCTCTGTCACTCACACTCTTTCTCACACACTCACCCTCTCTCTCTCATACTCACACTCACTCACACACACACACACACATTACAGAACAGATTGATTCTCTTCAATTTCCCGTTTAATTCTAAATGATTCTCTTTTCTTGAACACTGAATTCCATCAGGTTTTAGGGGAAATGTCATTTCTTAAAGCTGGAATGTAGTAAACATTCTGAAACGTTCTGATTCTGACACTTTCTTGTCGCAGAGAAGAAAAGTCAAACAATATTTACATGTTTTCAAACAGCCATTCTTATTCAGACCAAATACTGAATTCTTTATTTGTGTTTCGGTTGATGCTCTTCTGTCGTGTCTGATCACATCAGTGTGTTCTGCTGCTGTCGATCTCAGGACAGGAAGTGCCTTGAGTGTTCTCACTGAGAGTGCTCTGCTGTGATTGGTTTGACAGGCGGAGGGTTACGTGATCGGCAGCTGCATTAAACACATTCCCATCGCGGGACGAGACATCACCTACTTCACACAGCAGCTGCTGAGAGAGAGAGAGGTGGGCATCCCTCCGGAGCAGTCGCTGGAGACCGCCAAAGCCGTCAAGGTGAGTGTGTGTGTGTGTGTGTGTGTGTGTGTGTGTGTGTGTGTGTGTGTGAGAGAGAGAGCGAGAGAGAGAGAGAGAGAGTGTGTGTGCGAGTGTGTGTGTGTGTGAGAGAGAGAGAGAGAGAGAGAGAGAGAGAGAGAGTGTGTGTGTGTGTGAGAGTGTGTGTGTGTGTGTGTGTGTGAGAGAGAGAGAGAGAGTGTGTGTGAGAGTGTGTGTGTGTGTGTGTGTGTGTGTGCGTGCGTGCGCGTGCTCGTGTGAGAGAGTGTTATGCAGCACATGAGCGTCTTGTCCTCCAGTCTCTGAGCGTCTCTCTCTCTGCTGCAGGAGCGCTTCAGTTACGTCTGTCCTGATCTGGTGAAGGAGTTCAGTAAGTACGATACGGACGGATCTAAATGGATCAAGCAGTACACCGGCATCAACGCCATCAGCAAGAAAGAGTTCACCATTGACGTGGGCTACGAGCGCTTCCTGGGACCAGAGATCTTCTTCCACCCGGAGGTTTGGACAGGCACACATTATCTTATATCTGTTATATCAGGACAATTACAGTAAGGCAAAGATAAACTCTACAGGAATATAACACATACAGTATCAATAAACCTCTAATATTGTGTCTATTGATGTATAAGAACAAACCACATCATCGAGACGCGTGTATTCAGTATATGAAATATAAGTATTTTAAACTTGTTTTGCTGATTTGCAGTATTCAGTCCTTGTTAAAAATAAAATAATCTAAGATTCGTGGTTTGTTCTGAAGGGTTGAACAGTTCTGTTTTATTTTAGAGGACCAGAGAGGTCTTACAATCTGAAGTTTGAGATTAAAACCTCTGCAGAAACCCTGTAGAGATTAGTTCAACACACACTCACTCAGACACACACACACACACTCTCACACACACTCACACACACACTCGGCAGTGTATCTCACTCTGTTTCCTCTCTCAGTTTGCTAACCCGGACTTCACTCAGCCCATCTCTGAGGTGGTGGACGAGGTCATTCAGAACTGCCCGATCGATGTGCGCCGTCCGCTCTATAAGGTCAGGAGCAGCTGATGGTTCAGTTGTGTGTGTGTGTGTGTGTGTGTGTGTGAACCCGTGTGACCCCGTGTCTCTTCCTGCAGAACGTGGTCCTGTCGGGCGGCTCCACTATGTTCCGTGACTTCGGCCGGCGTCTGCAGAGAGACCTGAAGAGGACGGTGGACGCGCGTCTGAAGCTCAGCGAGGAGCTCAGCGGAGGGAAACTCAAGGTCAGGTTCACAGCAGGACATCAGCAGCATCTGTGTGAGACATAACACCTCAATATCTGCATCTGTTCCTCTCCTCCAGCCCAAACCCATCGACGTGCAGGTCATCACCCACCACATGCAGCGCTACGCCGTGTGGTTCGGAGGATCCATGCTGGCGTCCACCGTGAGTCACACACACACACACACACACACACACACACACACACACATGCTCTCACACACATGCTCACACACGCACACACTCACTGACTCATGCACTGACTCACACACACACTGACTCATGCGCACACACACACACATGCACACACTCACACACCGCAACATTCCTGTGGTTCATCTGCTGTATTGACACAGTTCAGTTTTCAGAACGTTTTTATATTTGACAAAGTCAATAATTGAAATAATCACTTTTCAGAGCTCCAGAAGTTATAAAAGCTGAATGTTCTTCAGTGGTGTTTCTGCTCTTTTCATCAAAAGTCCCTGTCCTTAACCCTGATCCGTAAATCAGGAATGACTGGGATGAGCATGTTTGAAACAAGGCTTCATCAATTATTCTGGTTTTCCTTGCTCTTCAAAAACAGAAAAACCGTTGTTAAAGAGGATGAATAAAAATGAGATGGTTTTGTCTGACATTTGTCTGACCCTTCGGGTGCCGAACCGCTGGTTTATAGGGCTCTTCTGACGAGGAATCACAGCAGATCACACTTCACTGTGAATCGTCCTGTGATGCTCCAGCAGTGTTCGCTGTTGCTCGTGACTCGTAAAGAGATGTTAGTATGAATGAATTGAATCAGGTTCAGATCGGCCGTCTGCCGAAGCGTTTACTGCTGTGAATTATAATCAGTTAAAGTGTCCTGTCCGTAAATCACTGTTGACTGGAGCGTCTAGAGCGTGAGAACTCGATTACGCTGAAGATTATTAATGCCTGTCATTACCGTCACACTGCGGGGTGTCTGAAACACGTTTGTGACGTTGTGTGTTTGTGTTTCTCTTTAGCCGGAGTTTTACCAAGTGTGCCACACCAAGAAGGACTACGAGGAGATCGGGCCGAGCATCTGCCGCCACAACCCTGTGTTCGGTGTCATGTCCTAAACACACACACACACACACACACACACACACACACGAGCACGTATGGGATGGTAGGGTGAAGAAATGAGAAATGTGTTTTCTATTATTGGTCCCGTCAGAGTAGATCTGTGTCCCACTGACCGGTTCACCGCGACTGCTGGACACCACGGGTTTCTTGAGTTTCTGTTGATTTTATCCCAGTGTAAGCACCGAAGCGCTTCAGTCTGTGTGTGTGTGTGTGTGTGTGTGTGTGTGACGCCAGTAACTGACCTCTGATCACCAGATTTGATGAACCTGGACCGGTCTCATTATTGTCATTAAGGTGTAAAGAATCACATGTGTTTGGCTCCATCCTCTTCTTCATTTGAATGTTTAATGACCCGAACTCCTAGCACATTAAAACAAGTCTTTCTGATCTACTTTGATACTTCCTTTTGAGCTCTTAAATTTGTGACTAAAAGAAAACTGTAAAAAAAAAAAATCCATATATTTTCTCTCTGTCTGTCTTTTTCTTCATGGCATTTTAGATACTCACCTGTTTTACCTCGAGAGGTCGTTTATTCATGAACGTGCTTGAGCAGAATCAGTATTAGCAGAAGCTGGTTTAGAGAGAGACAGACACACACCGGTGGGATTTGAGTGTAATGGTGAAACATTCCAATAAAAGCTCATGGTTTCTAATGAAGTGTGTTTGTGTCTGTCTAATGAGAGCATCGGCTGATTCAGGAGCATCTCGTTCATCCCTGGGTTTGGGATCGAAGGGATGGATCCTGTGAGAGCACATCAGTCCTCCATCAGGACTGCAAGAACAATGCTGCTGAAGATTCATACACAGTGATTTTAAATGAAAATGAGATTTACTACACAAACTCAATCCTAATTACACGACCTACTCTTCTTTTTCAGACACCAGATCAACTTTTCAATAGATATATGTTTCTGTACACAGGGTTATAGAGATGCCAAGAGCAGAACCCTGAGTTTCGTCTGTGTCAGGGAAGAAAACCGCTTATATTTACATGAAAATGATTGGAGCGGTTTACTAAAGTGTAGACCAAGGCCCATGTTCACAAAACATTTATCTTACCAATAAGAATTCTTCACATGTCAGTAAAACGTTTTAGATTAGTTTTTTTTTCTTAAAACCTATTTACTTTTACTAAGGGATAGACAGAAGTCTGAAGCTAAGAGTAAGGGGCGGGGTTCACTTCGTTGCTATGGACGATGTCAGCATGCTTATTAAATATGCACACAGTGATTGGCTGATAGTGTGCCAGAGATTATTATATTTCAATATTCAAATAAAGGTTTTAAAATGCAGTCTTAGTGTCTCTAATTAAACAATATGCTATATGTTCAGCTAATTGTCATCCTGTAAAGAGTCTTTACAGATACAAAAGATGCATTACTGTTATCAGTAGGCTATGACCAAAAATGTGGGAGTATTTTAAGAGCAAATGATCGCAGCGTGCCTCCATCTGTTCAGCTCACACTCCACACAAACATGCGCAGTTTTCTCTAGGCTAACATTAGATTGAGCTGCCATGTAAAGTTACTACATACATATAACATTTTGGTAATATGCATATAAAAACCTTTTAATTAGCAGAAAAATCATGGCTGATAGTAAGACATTTACAAAACATAACATATATACACATCACATCACAAGACCTAGGAGTCCTCTTCACTACTAACGTTTCACAGATTTAGGAGCTAATTTAAAGCTCAAATGCTTTGTAAAATACTCTTAGAGCAAAAAATGTAGGACTGGCACGCCCATGTTTTTAAGATTTTCTCCTAAATGGGCAAGTTTTGAGCTACTTTTAGCCTTGAGATGTTTTGTGAATATGGGCCCAGATCTGTAGGGCAGTGTAGAGAGCTTCATTTATTTTAAGGGAACTTGAGCTATTGTGATGAACTGAAGTGAGTGAATTTGAATATATGCATTTAGCAGATGCTTTTATACAAAGTGACTTACATTGCATTCAGCCTCACAGTTTTCTCCTAACATGTTCCCTGGGATGGGGTGAGTGACAAGTCTTTTGTAAATATAAAGGGAACACTATTTTGTATTATATATTTTTATTGTAAATTTTTTCTGAGCATCAGTGAATGGTTGCATATTTTTGTAATTGTTGTATATGAATCTGTCATTCGTCCTCCATGTAAAGCTTGATCTCAGCATCATGCTGATGGGAAGATATTATGTGCATTAAATGATGGAAAAGCAAAGAAATGCAGGAGCTGCAGGATTTTCTTGAAGAATAGCTTAAATAATCAGAACAAAGGGAGAGCAAATGCCTGATTTACTGGACTGACCAGCTGTGAATGCAGTGAATGACATACAGTACACTCCATCCACACACCGGAGTGGGTTAAAGTTCAGTAAAAGCACACTGGGAGCAGATGAGCCTATTTTCAGTAATAAATCATTTAAATATCTCCTTACTATTATTGCCCTCCAACATATTCATTGTAGCTTTTGATTTATGGCAAGTAGTGATGGGTCATTGTTGAACGATTCTTTAATATGACTCGGGAACAACGAGTCGTCTCTGGGAGTGATTACAGATTACACCTTTAACTGGATTCAAGCGCAATGTGATTATAATATTAGGATTTGATTGTGCTTTATTGTACACTGTATGACTCGTTTTCTTATTTTTGTTTTATTAATTTATAAATGAAATAAAAATGGCAGAAATATAAAAATACACGTTTAAATTAAATGACTAAACAACAACAACAACAAAAAGAATAATAAAAAAGAAAAAAATAATAAAATATGTAGGAAATGTTTCAAAGACTGGGGGGGGGGGGGGATATCTCAATGACTTGCTGAAGTGTATTTGATCCGAAATAACGTCTCACTCTCTCTCTCTATACAGTGTATAAATAAATGTATTTAAATAAATGTAAGCATTTAGCAGACGCTTTTATCCAAAGCGACTTACAGTGCATTCAGGCTAACATTTTTGACCTAACATAATATATAAATATATAAAGTATATTATACATTATTATGTAAAGTATAATATTATAGACTATAATATAATATGATATTGTATTGTGTTATAGTTATTATATCCAAGTTGTCTGTCTGGAACGCAGCATAGGTTAACATCAATAAAAGATAGTGTACTACAATGAAGAGCGATTCTACAAGGTGAGATTTCAGCACTTGAGAAACGGACAGCGACTCCTAAGCAGCTCTGATAGAGCACAGCTGTGCGATCGCTTTAAGTGCATTGTTGGGAAACGCACGTGAAACAATAATGAACGATCGCAAAATTACTCGTAGAAAACGCTCTTGAGCTCTAAGATCATCATCAAACATTATCGGGAAACCCGGCTAGATTTGTTGATCCATTGAGTCTTCGGGGTTTTCGAGTCATTCGTTCATCACGTGACAGACCCATAAGATTTAACCAATGCAGTCTGAGCAGGAAATAGACTTAATAATAATAATAATAATAATAACCAACACATTATTACCTTTGTTACAACATTAAGTGTATGGAAAATAACCATCATGACAGAAATTCAAACATTTATAAACCGTAAGAAGAAAAAAGCTACAATTTGAGACCAGAAATGCAGTAACTGTAAAAGTAAATAAGAATTATAATAATGATGATGATGGTGATGATAATGACTACGCACCAGTTTGTAAGGAAGCTTGTAAACTATTTTTATATGTTTAATTCTTGTTGTGTAAATGTGTTTAAATTCTTCAAATTTCTTAATCTCGTGATCTTAGAAGTGAATCTCGCTGAATTAAACTCGCGAGAAGTCATTTGATTCTGGCAACCCAAACAGTACTGTATCTGAGTTTGTTCATCTCGAACAGGAGCGAAGACAGTTTTAGGCTTAGGCTATATTCCTTATATTCGCTACTTTAGGGACTGTCTGCAGATTTACCTCACAGTAAAAAACGAAACCCAATAATTCAGTTATTGTTTATAGAGAAATACCTAGTAAATAACTAGTGAATAGATGTTTTGCTAATATCTCACCTTGGACAATACTGCACTACTACGCATGTGCAGTGCACAAATAAGTTTAGAAGAAAAACAAACAAACAAACAAACAAACAAAAAAACTTTACAGTTCACCAAAATAAGGTTTATCATGTTCCAAAGGTTATAATATGTTGCTACATATAATATTGACTTACTAGTGAGATATTGGGAAAACCTCACCTGTAGTCCTGTATCTAGCAATGTACTACAATCTTTGGAAAATGGAAAAACACTTTTGGTGACTTACAGTAACTTTTTAAATTAAAATAATTGTGTGCCGTACAAATACAAAAGGAGATATTGGCAAATCTCACCTGTAGTAAATCACTATGAGTAGACTTAATACAAGATTTACAATATGGCAATGTGTTATTATTAATATAAAAAGTAATTTAATTAAAATACTTTGGACGTTTTAACCCAGTCGGCAGAATTGTCAGACGGTCCCTTAACGGGTTTTTTTTTCTTCAAAATAATCGTGTTATCTTTGACTTTGTTAAACTGTTGACTCTATAGAACAGTGTATAGAAGCGAATATCTAGCCTAAAACTAACTTTACGTGAAGTTCAGAACACCTGCTGATGCTGAAGCACATGAGATGAGCTGCTCCAGATGCGACTGATTAGAGATAAAGGCATGAAAGAAGACCTGCAGGAACAAACACGAGTAACGCTAACTCTAGAGTGAGTTACACTGACTGCGCTACAGAGAGAGAGAGAGGGAGAGAGAGGGAGAGAGGGAGAGAGAGAGAGAGAGGGAGAGAGAGAGAGAGGGAGAGAGAGGGAGGGAGGGAGAGAGAGAGAGAGAGGGAGGGAGAAAGAGAGACAGAGAGAGAGAGAGAACTCCGCTCGCTTCATTCGCTTTTCTCTTTGATCGATCATCACCGAGGCGCTTCTGGCGGACAGACGAACTGATCACACGGAACTGATCGATCAGATCTTCGTCGCTGCTCCTCGATGAATCAAACGGCCAGCGTGTCTCATCAGGTCAAATGTCAGTCCTCATCATCCAAGAGCATCACAGTAAGTGTTTTCTGTGTTTCTCGCTGCTGACGTCACTGGAGTTTGTGTGATGGAATGAAAACAGTGGCAGATCAATCACAGATGATCAATAATAATTCAGATGATGTGGTTGTCATGTAATATCTCGATATTTCCTGTTTTGCTGTTGTTTGTCTTTTGTTTCACTATATATATATATATATATATATATATATATATATATATATATATGTATATGCATCACAAGTCTCTTTAATGACTCAGAACTGATTCTGAGTATTGTTTAGTGTTGAGTCCTGGAGAATATGGTCAGATCCAAGCAGTTGCATGTTTAATTTTCTCCTGCAGATCGGATTATTTCAGGTTCAGACCACTGCTTCCAATCCAATAGAAATTTTGAGATGGACTGAGCCATAATAAAGCAGTGACGGAAAAAAGCTTTTAATAAAAATAAATAAATACTATAAAACAACTTAATTCAAGACGTGAATAATTCTGAAGAATGTTCTTCTGCTGATGTACAATGATGAATGAGTAGCTACAGGTTCATGATGAGATGAACACAGTAACGCAGACTTTTGTCTTTTCTGTTTTGATAATAATTGGTATAAAAACAGTCTTGGTCTTTTTATTTCTGTGTTCATTGGTATGTGTTTGAGAGGCAGTGAAGCTCTCTGTGTGGTTCATGAATGTTTAATAGTTTATGATGGAGTGATCAAAGCCGGAGCAGAGCTCACCTCATGCTTCACGCTGTTGAAGGATCTTCATCCTCCTCATCCTCATCCCTGATCTATACTTGAGTCTCTGGTCACCTTTATATCTAGAGCTCTTTACACAGTACAGATGGAGTCAGAGCAGCTTCGCAGTGATAAACAGGACCAGCATCTCACATCTCCAGGACGCTCTTCTCGGTGACTGTGGCTCATTCACATGCTGTATATTGTGTATATTATCATGTGTGTGAACGATCGGCTCCTCTGCTGTTAGGATTAGATCTCACGAGGTCAGTCAGGATCAGACATCACTCATGCGTCTGTCCATCAGCTCAACATCACACACACACACTCAATGCGGTCAGTATGGTATAGTTTGTGTTCTCATATTACCTTCAGAGACAGTGTGTGATATCAGATATGCTCATAATGGAAACTCATGTTACACACAGGTTTTCACCTCAGTATCAGTCCTAGAGAGCCACTTCCCAATATTACACTGAAATGTGCATCTGCTGTGACAAACTCTGGCGTAATTAGTTAAGAGTTTTCTAACTGAATGAAGAGGGCGTCTGGACGTGTCTCATCTGATAGCATCTGAGACTCAGACAGATAAGAGCATTACAGGAACTGAAATGACAGAAGAAACTGGACGCCGCATTGAGTTTTTTTTTTTTCGTGGAGATTAAAAGAGAGATGAAGTTCAGAACCGAACAAACACTGCTTCTGCTCAGATACATGTGTGAGATTCACAAACATGTTCAGTTACAGTATGTTACAGTACAGTAATCAGATGCTCGTTTGACTCAACAATCCTGATTTGATGTCAATCACTAATGAACGTGCAGCATTTACACCAGATGATTCAGATTTTATGAATCTGTGTGCATTATTCTCTCAGTATGTTTCACTCTGGCTCTGTTCAGAAGCACTGATAAATCATTCATGTTTCTGGACATCACAGCCGCTGCAGGGTGATGGTCTGATCTGTTCTGTTCTGCAAATCCTGGAATAATAGTTTCCTGTTATTGGTGTAATGGCACATCAAAGAGGAATTAAAGATGGTTGTTGTAGATGATGATGGCTGTTGGTGGGTGGCATGAGCTCCCACGCATCAGATGCAGAACTCCTCCACGAGCCGAGCGTCTGTGGTGTCCAGGTCAGCAGACCACAGCACTGCTTCCTTTATGTTTAATGCTTCTGATGTACTAACATACTGTTTATCAAAATTAAGTCTCTAACAGGTTTGTGCAATTTTAAACATTTTTACATGGCTTCGGAAAAATTCTGTAACAACAAGCAGTGGTTAGTGAGGATCTATTGACCCAGTATTTTTTTCTTTATAATAAAACAGAAACAACATGAAAATGTTTTAAAAATCAATAATGAGTCTGTTTACAAAAAAAGGAAGAAATATTAAAATTGGGTATTTAAAGTAAATAATGTCCCAACTTTATTTAAACATCAGATTGAACATGAAATGTATGAATTTGCTTTGGATTAATATAAACCCAGAGATTTTCTGCTTTGCTTCTTTAGACGTACGAATCGATGTCAGCGCTGTGCTGTTTGTTCTCAGACTGTGAAACTCATCCAACATCCAGCTCATTTCCTAATGTTCTCATCAGCGCTTGAGGTTTATTTGTGCAGCTCAAGAGAGAAATGGCCAGATAATAACCTCAGAAATATCTGCTGTTTACAGTCGTGGTCTTCTTGTTCTGACGGGTTTCTCTCGTTCAGGTCCGTGTAACAAACACCTCCTGTTCCTGTAAATGTGTCTACATCATGAGACCTCAGAGCAGCACATTTCATCACTTTAGTGCTTTAGTATTGACCGTCATAGATCTGAAGTCCTCACCTCACGTCTCTTTTGTCCTGGATCTCTTCATTCACAGAGACACAGTGAGCTCAATGGAGTTAAAACAGATGCTTCCTTCCTCTGAAACTTCACATCTTGTGGATAAATGAGACATTGACACAGTTGTTTTAGTTTTGTACTGATAATTTATCATCTTGAAGGAAACATCTGTTTTTAGCAGCAGAGCTGTAATGGATCTAGCGGCTCTTCGTGTTTGTTGAAGAATCATCAGATCTGATTTAACCACAGACTGCTCTAAAACATCTACAACTGCTGCTCATTATACACACACATATAAAAGTACAGATGTTTCAGAACACTTTACAATCAGGTGTCTTCTGTTAACATGAATTAATGTATAAACATGAACTAACAATGAACTATACATTTATTACAGTATTTACTAATCTTTGTTAATGTTAATGAAAACAGTTATTCATTTTTCTTAGGGTTAGTTCACAGCATATACTAACTAATGTTAACAAGCACAACTTTTGATTTTAATAATGAAGTAGTAAATGTTGAAATGAACAAGAATGCTGTTAATGCTTTGTTCCTGTTGACTAATACAGTTAACTACTGTTAACTAATGAACCTAAATGTAAAGTTTTACCAACCTTATTTATTGCATCAAAATGTTTTAATACTTTACTATAGTTTAGGGGTGGATAATTTTATTATTTATTATTCATGCAACAGTACTTATTATTTTGATCGTGTTGATTAGTAAGCATTGCTATGTGATGAGAACATTGTCTAGTGCTCTCATGAATGATTTAGCATGACTTTGTGAAAGGGTTAAATACTAAAACTGAATGAAATAGCCATCTCAATGACCGCTGTCTGCATATTTACCATATATTTCATTCTGTATCCACTTGTTCTACAGATCTCTATACCTGTGTTATTATGCTGCTGTTTATGATTGTGTTGATAGCGTTTCTATCTTAATGATCATTGAGTTTGTCTTACTGAATGTGGTGTCCTATCAGCAGTTACAGGTGAACTCCACCAGAGGGCACTCCAGCCCTGACTTTGAGTTAAAGTTATTTAGTGAAACTTTTTTTAAACTCAATTATTTTAATGATAGCTACTGAATGAAAACAAAAACAAAAAAATCACAATCCAATAAAACAACTATTATCTGAGTAATGTATAGTGGTACAAAGCTCTTATTATCCGAGGCTGTGAGCAGCATCAGCAGGTTACAGCACAGCAGCTCTGCAGACAGGGACGAGTGTACACCTCACACAGATGTTCTGTGAGCATGAAGGGGCGGTCACACTAGACTTTAAACGTGCGAAATTATTTCGGAAGCCGCTGCGAATATGGGCGGGAGCTCCGATTCGCGAACCAGCTCCGAATTGACTCAAATGATTCACGCTCTGAACACCCAAACTGACGCAAATGATTCGCGAACACGCTTTGAACTCCCGAACTGATACAAATGATTCGCGATCCCCAAACTGACTCAAATGATTCGCGAACCCACTTTGAACTCCCGAACTGATACAAATGATTCGCGATCCTCTAACTGACTCAAAATATTCGCGAACCCGCTTTGAACTTCCGAACTGATTCAAATGATTCGCGATCCCCAAACTGACTCAAATGATTCGCGAACCCACTTTGAACTTCCGAACTGATTCAAATGATTCGCGATCCCCAAACTGACTCAAATGATTCGCGAACCCACTTTGAACTCCAGAACTGACTCAAATGATTCATGCTCCGAACTCCCAAACTGACTCAAATGATTCGTGAACCCGCTTTGAACTCCCGAACTGATTCAAATGATTCGCGAACCCACTTCGAACTCCCGAACTGATTGAAATGATTCGAGAACCCGCATGGGCACCATATATGGGGGAAAGGTTAGGACAATTCCAAGGGCCCCTGACTGACAGGGGGCCCAACAAATAGGTAAAAACTAATTGTAAAATTTGTATTATACACTATATAAAAAATAATCACTGTGTATATTTCAAATAATAATAAAATTAATGATGTCTTTGACTGACTTATTTTGGTAATAAAAGTTAAATATCACCATTGACCAAAAAATAAAACCATATCCATATTGACCGACCACCCCCCTGTATCTGCATGAAATGGTTTCGCCCTGCATTAGCGCACTCATCGGTGTTTAGTTAGTTGGACAGCCAATTAATGATGAGCTAAAAATAATATCTGATGACGAAATTTATACCGCGTTTTCATTAACTAGACGATATTGGACTATAATGTTATTTGAGGACTATTGGACATTAGAAATGCATCCTATAGGCCAGTGGTCCCCAACCCCCGGGCCGCGGACCGGTACCGGTCCGTGTGCCATTTGGTACCGGGCCGCACAAGAAGGAATAAATAACTTACATTAAAGCTGCAGTCGGTAACTTTTGGCGCTCGCGTCTGGCGGAAGAACATCGTTGCCGGAGCTACTTCTCTCTGTTTACATCTATGGCGAGTCACGCAGGTACTGTGCTACTCTGCAGCGTTACCGACCCCAACCAGACTAAAATATTCTGAATATAAACACTTATTAGGCTATAGGTGTACCGGAGTGATTCATGATAAGACAAAAACACGGTTTGGAAAATGGATTCATGATGTACTCGCGCATTATATTTATTTTACATTTTCAACACAAAACAACACTGTGGCACAGCCTTGCGCTGACTCGACAAGAAGAGCCGTGAGCGGTGGATTTTTGCAAAACAAATAACAGGTGGAGGCAGAAGTGACCATAGTGACCAGTGGATGGATAGACTTCCAAAATGCGAACTAGCGATCTGAAACAATGGCCTCAGCAACCGGAGGGGCAGGGATGAGGTGACCAGACTTCCCGTTTTACCCGGGATTCACAATTCGTTGTCGATTAACTTAAAGTTGGTGAAGGCGGGACAGGCGGAATCACGCGGACAGAAGTGTTCTCTCTCTCTCTCTCTCTCTCTCTCTCTCTCTCTCGCTCCACTCCCTCAGTTCAGCGCGCGATCAGTTCTCAGCATTCAAATACACACAGAACAGTCCAAATGTTTATCGTTTATAGTATCTCACGTAAATACAGAAGGCTTTGGATTAAGTGAACGAAAAATATAATATTTTTTATAAGTTGTTCCCCAGCAAGCAATTTTGCGTCTAATAGACGTCTAATAGCCGTCTAAACACAGCCGAGACGTCTAGGCTAAATCGAGGCTAATTTTGGGCTGTCAGTGAAAATCTAATAGACGTCTAAACATACCCCAAGAATAGACAGCTATTGAATGACTACATATATACGTCCAATAGACGTCTAACCATAGCCCAAGAATAGACTAGTCATCAATTAGACCGCTAAACAACTACATACGTCTAATAGACAGGCAATATGGGTCTAGGCTAAAACAAGGCTGATTTTGGGCTGTCAGTGAAAATCTAATAGACGTCTAACCATAGCCCAAGAATAGACTAGTCATCAATTACACTACATATACATGTAATAGACAACAAAATGAGGCATAAGGATTCTTTTCACTCAAATATAACAGGTTCTCATAAATGAAAATCCATCCAAACTAATTGAATATAAAGGGATTTATTTTGAACAATTATATAGACAACAACAACTTGGACAACATTCAAACATAAAAATGAAAGATAAAACATTGGAAAAATATGTAAAACAATTAATTTTTAAGAATGAACTGTTTACTTTAGATCCATAACCCCCACCCCCTGCCCTCCCTGGTGCTTGTTTGAAATGATTAGAAATAGCATTTTTTATTTCACATTCCGTAGCTGATGGAAAGCTGGTCATCACTGCGTCTGCCAAATGAGAAAAAGGAAAGAATTATTGCTCAAGAAGAACATTGTTGACAATCCTTTTTAACTAATTAGTCAATCACTTTTGCTAGGATGATTTAATAGATAGAGTTAACAGAATATAGATCGAGTCTATATAATTTATATCAATATAGACAATAATTTATATCAATATTATAATTAATATCAATAATTGAACATTTTTGCTCGCGTAATGGTGATGCAATACGGCGTGTAACGATACGCGTATTGAACAATTCTGTACAAGGCATATATATATATATATATATATATATATATATATATATATATATATATATATATCAAGCTCATATATGCAAGTTCTGTAATTTCACTTAAATGGCAATGGAAATGACCTATTAATTTTCAGCGAGAGCATTAACTCGATCTCTCAAGCGACGCCATTCTCTTAGATATTTGGGATCCATAACTTCTGAATATGGAAATAAAATTAACATTATAATTGATTATGTAACACTGTTCTCCCAAGACATGTCTGACTACTACCATAATGTGTTTTGAAACTGAAATACAGTATTTTTTTAAATTATCATTCTAATGAAGGTGAAAACAGATTTTATTTTCATTTCTACTTTAGTTCTTCCCTCAAGTTTAAAGGGATAGTTCACTTTGAAATTAAATTTTGGTATGTTTTAGCTTACCTTAAGGACATCCAAGATGTAGGTGTCTTTGTTTCCGCAGTGGTTTCAATTTTTTAGGTCAAACTATTCTTGTCTGTCAGTCATATAATGCAGGTCTATGGTCACCACCTAAAAAGGCCATGCACAGAGAAGTCCAAATTAAACAATTCCCCATTGTAAGTACACATTGATGGACTAAGACATGAAACGAGCAGTCTGTGTGAGAAAATGAACAGTATTTATATCGTTTTTACCTCTTGTACACAGCCACGTCCAAGTGATATGAGGGCTCGCGTGCTTCCAGGTGTGTGATGCGTCTGCGTTCTGGCTTAATTTGCGCAAGCGCTGCACTTAGACTAAGCCAGCCCAGAATGCGCACACACCGAAGCACGCGCGCCCTCAGATCACTTCGACGTTGCTGTGATATAAGAGGTAAAACGATATAAATACTGTTCGTTTTCTGACACAAACCGCTCGTTTCGTGTCTTAGGCTATCAGTGTGTATGGTGGGGAATTGTTTAATTTGGACTTCTCTGTGCATGCTCTTTCAGGTGGTGACCATATAGACCTGCATTATATGACTGACAGACAAGAACGAGAAAAATTGAAACTACTGCGGAAACAAAGACACAAAGTGAACTATCATTATAAATCATTCTTTATCCCTTACTCATATAACTGTAATAAACATAAAAAAATACTTATAGGCGTATAAAAAAACAAACAAACATGTAATCATTTACTCACTTTCACTTGGTTCCAAACCTGTATGGCTTTCTTCTGTTGAACACACACAAAAAAAATATATTTTGATGAATGTTGGTAACAAGACATTTAATGGTAGTCACTGACAAGTGTTCTGTATATTCAATTGCTGTACTTTGTTGACTGATTGCAGGATAATTTGCAATAAACAGTGTCTTTAAATCAAATAAAGTGGATTACATCACTACAGTTCTGAGGATTTTACACTGGCTATCTGTCTGTCAAAAAATTCATATCCTAAAACTACAGTTGGTTATTAAATTAACATTTTAAGGCCAAAGTAAATTTCTAATCTTCTGATGCACTACGAACCATCCAGAGCAGACCTCTCAGGACATCTGGGACAGTAGCCAGCTACTTTTATATCTCCAAAGTCAAAACAAAACATGGAGAAGCAGCATTCAAATTTATATCTGAAACAAATTCACTGAAAACTGAATGTATGCTGCATATTTTAATTATTTACAAACAAGTTTAAAGACTTTATGTTTGCCACTACCTTTTATTAAATGGAGAGGATTTTTTTTTAAATTTCTTTTCATGTTGCACTATGCTGCTGTTAAATTTTATGTAAAGTACTTACAAAATTAGCTTTAAATCAACTCTAATTTAAATACAAATATATACTGGTATCTTTATAATAATAAAAAATAGTAATGATAAGTTTCATACTTTCATGCTTACCACATTCATTGAATTTAGATACATTTGCAATAACACGTGCAGGTAACGTAAACTTTTTGGAGAAAAGTAGTACTCTGCAATGTTAATGTTAAATGTCACGGTTTCTACACATTATAACAGCTAACTAATTTAAACAATAAACATATCAAAAATAACACGCATACTTACAAGATCGAAGTAGAAATGTGAAGGTTTTCACTCAGACTGTTGCTCACCCGTTGCTCTCCGACAGCTGCCTCGTGTAAAATAAAATGGCGGAAATGTTTATCGTTAGATTTGGCTAAAGTGATCTAGTCACGCAATGGCATTAGTCCCAGTAGACATGTCTCAGTAGTGTTTCAATAGCAATTCGGAGCTAAATCGTGATCGACCGTGCCGTGAAATGACGTATTGAACCTTGATATCATACCAATGCGAACATGATTGAATATTAACCATTTCATGCACTGCCTGGCAAAAAAATACAATTAATCAGTTTTGACAAAAAGTGGGCTACAATAGCCGGGTCTGAATACGAGCTAAATCGTGGCTACGCACAGCCTACACATATAACATGTAAAATAAAGTAAACCAAACAACTTGTAATCACGGTAGACTCTGCGTACATGATGGAATATCATACATCTCACCAGAGGTGGGTAGTAACGAGTTACATTTACTTCGTTACATTTACTTGAGTAATTTTTCGGGGTAACTAATACTTTTCGGAGTATATTTAAAAATGGGTACTTTATACTCTTACTTGAGTAATTTTTTTGGGAAAAATCTGTACTTTTACTTCGTTACTGTGGGCGACGCCCATCTCGTTACTTTATCTTAATGCAATAAATGTTGTAAATGGTTCAGTTTATTCCAAACGCGCCGTCTACTTTTCTCTGGACAATGAGCGATGCCCATTCGCTAATGATTCATTCTTTTGAGTCAATTCTGTTCAAAGGCTTGATCAAACCAATTGGCAAACGAGTGAATTGGTTCATGAATCAGTTTGAAGGAGTCGTTCAGTTCCCTGCCGCACGCGCTGAGCGTCTGAAGCGGTTCACTCAGAGTTGTAACGTTTAAGAATATTAGCAGCGTTGAAAACGTGGCTATGGAACTGCACTGAATTGAAAGCAAATCTGCAAAGGCTATTATTTGCTTGCGATGGAGATCCTTATTAGATCACCACGTGTGCTGTCTACTGTTTAACAGGTAATAACTTGGGCTACATTTGATTACAGTACAGGATACCACTGTTACATTAGTTTGTTGTACGTGTGTGGAGTCAAGTTGAATGCAGCTTCCAAAAGACAAAAAATAGCCGATTAAGATTTTATTAATTTTAACACAATCGAGTATGTTCGGCGAGTCATATCATCAGCTGCTAAATTCAGATCTGTGATCGCTTGCCGGTGCTGAGCCAGAGATAGACGCGTTCTTACAGCGCTGCGCATTATAACCAATCACACACGATTCTTTTGAATGCAATGGCCAATCGGAGGTGTTCCGATGAGTCATCGCTGAAATGTCGGTGCTTCCTTCACTCGCTCACTGACTGAATAACTCTATCTGCCGAATTCTCTCGTCAGAAACAACAAAGTGCAGATGTGTGTACGAATCTATAATTAAGATATTGATTTCACAGTGTTAACAGTTTCAGTGATTTTAATGGGAGTTTCTGAGAGTGATTGAACTCTAGACTGTCAGTGAAAATGATCTTTAATAATGTAAATGTTATTTGCTCTCTTTCTGAACAATGAAAGATTAGTAGCAATTTTTATATCACATTAACTTTCAATGTTAAATTCACATTTAATATAAAGTCAGTCGTATTAAAAATATGTTATGGCATGAAACCTATATCTGTTACTTAAGTAAACAGACAGGGTTTTATAATAAATTGGAGTAAAGGCTGATGAAATATATACATTTACACACGCACACATACATTATGTACATTTATCTATATATCTAAATAAAAATAGGCTCCGTATATATGACCCAAAGTAACTAACTACTTGAGTAGATTTTTTATCCGATACTCTTTTACTCTTACTCAAGTAACTATTCGAGACTAGTACTTTTACTTTTACTTGAGTAAATATTTCTAGAATTACTTTTACTTTTACTTGAGTAAAGTTTTTGGGTACTCTACCCACCTCTGCATCTCACAAGTTATTTTGCAAAAAGAATACATTTATCCAGATTAAATGTTATTTGGGCTAAAAGTGGGTTACACATAGCCGGACTATATCTGGTCTATATTTAACCCAGACGTTGAAATGACGGCTATTGCTTGCTGGGTCCTTTTTCACTTCTGTTAAATGGATAGTTCACACAAAAATCAAAATTGCCATAATTTATCCAAGATTTTCCAAATGTATTCCTTGATTCAAATTTATCATGAGCTTAATTGATTTGGTCTAAAGAGAAGAATTAATGATTATTATAATTTGAAAACTACATATAAATTAGCTACCACTGTGTACACCAAACCTGAGGTGCGTTCCATTCGACCATAAGTGTACTGCGAAGTGGACTTCACAGGGTATTCCGCCATCTTAAGTGAGATTCCAATCCGAAGGGAGCGAACATGTTCAGTTCGAAGGGCACTGCGCAGGGCACAGGGAATAAGGGAACATCGATACATCACTTCACAGGAAGTGAGCGATTATCCCCCAACTGTCATTGCGCGCAGCACGTCATCACCAGTCAGAACGGCCGTCCTCGCTGTCTTCGTTCATATTCATTACGGATTGTAAAAAGGTATGATAATGTAAAAGTGACTAGAAGCAGACGAGGCTCTGCCATTTTTCTTTATTTTACTTTATTTACCTCAGTGTTTACTATACGGCTGTGCGCGGGAAGAAGGCGCACGAGACCGCTATGCAATTATATGACCATTTATTAAAAACACATATAGGCCATACACAGTTAACCAAATAAAAGTTTATTTTCATATTTGCATAACAGCAGGGCTTCAATTCTGTTACTAGTCAAGTAATAGCAGCAATTGTCAATTAAAGTGTATAATAAACATACGTTTTTCATTATATAGTACTCAATGTTTTTTATTGTAGAGTGTACACATTTTAAATGTGATTGTACATAAAAAATTTAATCTGAATGTAGTCTTATATATGTAACCAGGTTGAAATTATATCTTTACTTTTACGGTTGAAATGTCACCAAATCCTGATGAATATTGTTTTCTAAATGTTTAAGATGTGTTCTATTGCCAATATGTATGTCTGGATGTTGTATTCAGATCATAGTGTTAATACCTGTACTTTCACTTTAAGAGTGTCGCAGGCTTTGTGGCGTCATTCACGCGCTTCTTTCAGTTTGCGCCAGACTAGCTGAGAGGAGGAGCTTGAGACCTGTATATTGTGTGGAGGAGACTGCATGTGACAGAGCCTTATATTTTTGTTGTTTATATGTACAGTCTGTACCAGGCTCGCTGAGAGGAAACAAATTTGCTGTTTCGCCTTTATTAAAGAGAAACCAGCAGTTGGTCGTGGTCTGCGTCTTTCCTTCATTCAACACAAGAACACAACGCAGTACATACAAGAGTTAACGGACGTGCATCCAACCTACATAAACTGTTAAAGACAAAGCACGCCCGTTACAATGGTGCCGTGACCTTTCAAGGATTGGTCTGAAGATCGACGTCAGCTCGTTCGCCGTGGGAAGCTGCATTCAATCGCCTTTTACTGTGGTCAGGTATTTCCTTGGACTGCAACCTGATATTTATTTATTTTTGTCTTCAATATAACAGCATTTAAGAGAGTGCTTTAAGGATGTGCAATTGATTGCTGATTGATGTGATTATCTCTATTTTTTTTGTTTGTGCTCTTCCAGTTTAGTCATTTAGATTTTATTTTATTGGCTATATTTTTTTTTTTACTCTCATATTTCTTTTCTGTGTATGGAGTGACTGAAATATGGCAGAGGGTTACACATATTTTGCAGAGGGTGAAACTGACAATGCTGAGCGTGACTCTATCGAGGACCAGTTTGGTGTGGGGAGGGGTTTGTTCTTTCGACCCTTAGAGTCCAGAAGACCAGGGCCTAGTGTCACAGCATTACACACCCCACAGCTTACCTCTACACGTTATATAGATCGTGCCATGACAAGCCAAGTCGAGCAGAATCCAGATTTAAGCTCACTCATTACACAGTTAGCTGAGAAGCTAGGTGAATCCATTACAGCTAAGCTACAATCTGACAGGTGCACACACAACACCAGTACTCCTGTACAGCCCTCAGAGATGACATTGCCTAACGTCAAGGTTGTCATGCAGTCAGACGTAAGAGAGCCTCCTATATTCAGGGGTGATAGCTCAGACAAATTCACAGTTCATGAGTGGGAAAATCTTATGACTCTGTATTTAAAGAAACGAGCTATTCCAGTGATTGAGCATTCACAAGAAGTCCTGGCAAAGCTAATGGGCAAAGCAGGGGATGTGGTGAGGATAAAGCTGCGTAACGACACATCTATTAACCATACTGCGAATCCCGATGTGATTTTTGACATTCTGAAACAACACTTCAGCGAACTTACTTACTCAAACATGCCTTTAGCAGATTTCTACAATACACTGCCCATGCCAGGTGAAGATGCTATGGAATACTGGATACGGCTAAACAAAACAGTTGATGTAGCAGATGAATATCTGAAAAGGCAAGGCCGTGGCATTGATGACCCGGGCCATGAAGTCAGTATGATGTTCATCAAATACTGCCCAGACCAGTCTCTTGCAAGTGTTTTCAAGTTCAAGTCTGCTGAGAAATGGTCGGCACGTGAGATCCAAGAGAGGCTTGATGAGCACATGCAGGGACAGAAAACTCAAGCTGCAACTGTTAGGCCACTTAAGGTGAGCACAGTAGAGCACAAAGTCCTTTCCCAGTGTCATGTGCCTATGGCTGATAATACACCAGCCTCAAACACCACTGTACCGTCTGTGCCATCTCCGGTGCCAATGACTACTGCGAGTGTTGACAATGTCTGCATGAGGAGTTTGGTGAACTTGTTAGACCGACTGGTTACACAGCATACACAAGTGCCAGCTAACCCCAGAGCTCAAGCCGCAGTCCCTCACTCTTTTCAAAAGGTGTGCAGGGTATGTAGGGCTTCTGATCATTCCACATTGTCTCACTGCAGGCGAGAGAACAGGTGTTTAAAGTGCTTATCGCCTGGTCACTGGAAGAGGGACTGTCCTGATCAGACCAACCAGCGCCGCTCTCAATCTGCCAACAGTGCTGGTGGACAGGATCAACAGTTAAACTAGAAAACCCACACCCTGGGAGGGGCGGTGTGGGTATTGTAAATGAATCCCTCTCTGATACACACGACCCAGCTCGCTTATATGAGGACTGCTGTGCCAAAGCACCTGAGGGGACCCGAATAGTCATTCAAGCCACACAGAAGATCGAAGCATTCAGTGAGTTGTTTTATGCTACTGTCCTTGTCAATCACAGTGTGCAGCTTAAAGGCATGTTGGACTCCGGCTCTATGGCATGTAGCATCAGCGAACATGCGGTAGAGAAACTCAGCTCTGCTGGTGTTTTGCCCGAGAAGCAGCACCCTGAAGAAAATATTGTTTTGATTGGCTGTGGTGGTCTGCAGACTCGACCTGAGGGTTTTTATAGCTTGGAGATGCAACTTTACGGCGCTCGCTGTGTTGTACCTACGTTGGTTGTGCCTGGCCAGCATGACGATCTCATATTGGGCTCGAATGTCATCAAACATGTGATTCGTGTTCTGAAGGGTGATAATGATTATTGGAACATGGCTTCCAGACCGGAGTATCAGTCTGATCCCAATGTTGAACAGTTCTTGTCGATGTTCACAAATGTCGAGCGCTGGAGAGGGAGTGAGGTTCCTGACAAAATAGGCACTGTCAAGCTCACACAATCAGTGATACTTCTACCCAGGCATGAACACTTGGTTTGGGGTAGACTCCCTGCTAGCGTGCCGATGTCACCTGGAAGCACTGTTGTCGTAGAACCAACCAACTCCAAAGCCATGCCACGAGGTGTTCTAGTGGGCCGTCTTGTTACGCCTCTCTGGGGTGATAGATGGGTGCCAATGACAGTTGTTAACCCATCTGACAAAGCTGTCACACTGAAGAGAAATAGCAAATTGGCTGATGTGTTTCCATGCTTGGCAATCGAGGATCTAGCTGCTTCTCAGGGTCTACAGGTGGCTTCAGAAATAAAACAACCAAATGCACACAACAAACAACCTGACATTGAGATACAGCAATCTCATACGGAGAAACAATTAGATGACATACTGCAACAGAATCTTGACACATTGCCCAGTGCCTATTCAGCTGGTCAGCTGGCTAAAAGCCTGTCAGAGTTGGGCTTGAGTGATGTTGACATAGACACATGTCAGGTTAGTAAAGACTGTAAGTCTAAGCTCACACAGTTATTAATTGAATACCAAGACATCTTCTCCAAGCACTCATTGGACTGTGGTGAGGTCAAGGGATACACACACCGCATCCATCTCACCGACGATCGCCCTTTTCGCTTGCCGTACAGGAGAGTCCCTCCTGCCCACTATCAGAAGTTGAGGCAGGTTCTCACTGATATGGAGGAAAAGGGCATTATCAGGAAATCGTCAAGCGAGTATGCTTCGCCACTGGTGATGGTGTGGAAGAAAGACGGTGGGTTGCGGATTTGCACTGATTTCAGGTGGCTGAATGCCCGGACCTTAAAGGACGCCCATCCTTTGCCGCACCAGTCTGACTGCCTGGCTGCTCTTGGTGGCAATTGCCTCTTTAGCACGATGGACCTCACTTCTGGCTTCTTCAACATCCCAATGCATGAAGACGACAAGAAGTACACAGCTTTCACAACCCCTCTTGGACTGCATGAATATAATCGCATGCCACAGGGACTGTGTAACAGTCCAGCGTCCTTCATGAGGATGATGATTGGGATTTTTGGGGACATGAACTTTACAAAACTCCTGTGTTATCTTGATGATCTTCTCGTCTTTGCATCGTCAGAGGATGAGGCCCTGTCCAGACTCCGCACAGTGTTCCAGAGGTTGAGGGAGAATAACTTGAAACTGGCTCCGAAGAAGTGCTATCTGCTTCGAGAACAAGTTGGATTCCTTGGACATGTCATTAATGGCGAGGGTGTGGCCGTTGATCCTGCCAAAGTGGAGGTCATAACCAAGATGACAGTACGAGACCTCATGGAGGACGATGAGTGCACGCCTTCTGTACGGAAAATAAAATCTTTCCTTGGCATGGTATTTTACTACCAGCATTTCATCCCAAACTGTTCCTCCATTGCGAAGCCCTTGTTCGCACTTACAGCTGGACAGAAGAGGCGGGGACGGTCAGCTAGAGATAAGAAGCCCCTTGATGCCTATCGCAAGCTTACTCCTGCAGACTGGTCAGCGGAATGTGGAATGGCTTTTGACCGGTTGAAGACTATGCTGTTGGGATGTGTTGTGCTGGCTCATCCAGACTTTGACGAGCCATTTATTCTGTCAGTCGATGCTTCGATGAATGGACTTGGAGCAGTGCTCTCACAAGTGCCACGAGGAGAGTCCAAGGCCAGACCGGTTGCTTTTGCAAGCAAGACCCTTAGTGCGTCACAACGGAAGTATCCAGCTCATCGACTGGAGTTCATGGCTTTGAAGTGGAGTGTCTGTGAAAAGTTTAGCCACTGGCTAAAAGGCCGTAGCTTCACAGTTTGGACGGATAATAATCCACTAACCTACCTTCTAACAAAGCCAAAGCTTGACGCATGTGAAATCCGCTGGGTCTCTAAGCTTGCGTCTTACTCCTGTGATCTTAAACACCTGCCTGGGAAAAGAAATGTGGTGGCTGATGCCTTGAGTCGTGACCTCTTCGCGAAGCCCATTTGTCAGAGGCTGCTGAAGGAACCATATCCCACCCTGATTCAGGAAGCTAATGGGATAGAGGAGGATTCTGTGCAGGATGCTTTTAGGGTCAGCTGCCAGTCTCAAAGCTACAGATCTGGGGACCATCAAATGTTCAAGGTGGCGTGTGATTCTGCCGAGATCAGAGCTCTTTGTCAGGCCCACTGTGACTGGATTGATGCAGCGGAATCCAGGGCACTCTATCTGACCCAAAACGTCCAACAGCTGTCGAGTGGTCAGGATGTTACACCCATGTTCTCTGCTCAGGAGCTGCAGCTGAGTCAAGAGCAAGACCCCAGCATTTCTAAGGTGTTACCTTTTGTTGCAGCCAGGAAGCGACCATCTAGGCGGGAAAGGCATGGTGCTGATTCAAAAGTCCTAAGATTGTTCAAGCAATGGGACAAGTTGGAAGTCCATGATGGGATGTTGTATCGAGTGACGAGAGATCCTGTGTCCAAACAGAGAAGATTTCAATATGTGTTGCCTCTGAGTCTAAAGGAAAAGACATTGTTGGGCATACACGATCTGGCTGGTCATCAAGGTCAGGACCGTACTCTCTCGCTGGCAAGGCAGCGATTTTACTGGCCTGATATGGAGAGGGATGTGAGGGCACATGTCAGATGCTGTCTGAGGTGTGTGTTAGGGAAGTCGCCAGAACCTGCTGCTCGTGCGCCCCTAGAAAGCATCAAGAGCTCTGCCCCGATGGAGTTAGTTTGCATAGATTTTTGGTCGGCGGAGGACAGTAAGCAGCGTTCTGTGGATGTCCTAGTGGTCACCGACCATTTCACCAAACTCGCCCATGCATTCCCTTGTGCCAATCAGACGGCAAAGCAAGTCGCCAAGAAGCTCTGGGACAATGTGTTCTGTGTTTACGGTTTCCCTGAGAGAATACATTCCGATCAGGGCACCAATTTCGAGAGCAACTTGATTGCAGAGCTTCTTCGTCTGGCCGGTGTAGCAAAATCCCATACGACAGCCTACCACCCCATGGGAAATGGGGGAACAGAGCGTTTTAATCGCACTTTGGGTAACATGCTCCGTACCCTTCCCCTTAAGGAAAAACAACAGTGGCCACAACAAATTCAAACCATCACGTTTGCCTATAACGCCACCGTTCATGAGACTACTGGTTACGCCCCCTTCTTCTTGATGTTTGGCCGTGTGCCTAGATTGCCAGTGGATATCATGTTTAAGCAGGTTTTGAATGACCCAGGGGTTGTTGACTATGACTCATATGCCAAGTCCCTGCTTTCTTGCCTCAAAATTGCTATGGAAATCGCCCAGAAACATTCATCTACTGAGCAACAGCACCAGGCTCGGCAGTACAACAAACGTGTCAAGGGTACCTACCTCTCTGTGGGAGATCGTGTTTTAGTAGCAAATAAAGGAGAACGAGGGAAGAGGAAGTTGGCCGACAAATGGGAGGATGGAGTGTACACAGTTATTGGTGCAAATCCCAATATCCATGTCTATAAAATACAGGATGCAGAGGGACGCACGAGAGTTGTGCACAGGAATCTTTTGTTGGAGGTCAACTTCTTGCCACTCTCTGGGATGGATGAGAGCCAGGATACCGATGGAAATGATCAGTCTTTGGTCAGCGAGGAGTCTGCTCAGGAAGACTGTGACTGTGATGATGATAGAGCCTCAGTGTCTGAGTTATTGACTCAAGATGACAGTGCACAGAACCTGTCAAATTCCAGAACTGGTGAGAGTCTTGCAGTTTCGTCCCCTGATGTCCCACTTGAATCTGAGTCAGCTGATTCAGAAGAGCTGGACCAGTCTAGTTCAGTGCAAAGTCATGTTGGTGCCATTACTGATAACCCATCCACTTCACCTGCACCACAATCAGATATTTCACACTCACCACATGCTGATGCATTGGTTAACACTGACCCGCACACACAGACCGCAGCTGATGGTCTTGTTAGAACACGTGCAGGGAGAGTAGTGAAATCAGTGAACAGACTAATAGAATCCATGGTTCAGAAACCATTTCTGAGGGGTTCAAATATTTTGTTTGGGAGCCATAGCTAATCTCTCTTTGTTTTGCAGAGATGACTCTTGATATATATATATATATATTTTTTTTATTTTTTTTTGGACTGTGTTATGAGCATTGATACTTGCAAATGTCTGTGGGACAATTTTTTTGGGGGGCCAAGTGTTGTGTGGCGTATCAGGCGTCGCATTGAGCTAAGGGGATTGAGAGACCTGATCAACCTTTTTTTTCCCTGAACCTTGTATGTGAGGTGACTTCTAAGTTGACTGTGGACTAGGTCTATTTATTTTCATTTGGGCCAGATTGTGTCAGTAGCAGACGTATTATGTGTTCTTTACAGTCCCGAGACCCCACTTTTCAGGATGTTGGTGAATTTCAGGAGGGGTGAATGTAACCAGGTTGAAATTATATCTTTACTTTTACGGTTGAAATGTCACCAAATCCTGATGAATATTGTTTTCTAAATGTTTAAGATGTGTTCTATTGCCAATATGTATGTCTGGATGTTGTATTCAGATCATAGTGTTAATACCTGTACTTTCACTTTAAGAGTGTCGCAGGCTTTGTGGCGTCATTCACGCGCTTCTTTCAGTTTGCGCCAGACTAGCTGAGAGGAGGAGCTTGAGACCTGTATATTGTGTGGAGGAGACTGCATGTGACAGAGCCTTATATTTTTGTTGTTTATATGTACAGTCTGTACCAGGCTCGCTGAGAGGAAACAAATTTGCTGTTTCGCCTTTATTAAAGAGAAACCAGCAGTTGGTCGTGGTCTGCGTCTTTCCTTCATTCAACACAAGAACACAACGCAGTACATACAAGAGTTAACGGACGTGCATCCAACCTACATAAACTGTTAAAGACAAAGCACGCCCGTTACATATATTTATATCATAATCTGCGCCACCCCATCGGTGACTTTCTTTGATGACGTTTGCAGTCCGTTCCAAATGAGCGGTTATTGTCAGTGAAGTGCACTTCAACTGATATACCGTGCTCAGGGAGTAGGGAGCAATGAACACTGCGTAGGGACCCTGTCGAATGGAACGCACCTCTGAACTTTGGAACGCAGCGAAATGCGAATTTTTTTGTATGAGCTTGCGTTTCCGGTCTGAGTCTGACGCTTTCGCATGCGTATGAATGGAAGTCAGTTGAACGAAAAGTGCAGTGTGACCGCACCATGAGCTGTACATGACTGTAGTGTTCACATGGGCCATGAGCCACTCAACAGAACACACATTCAGCGCAATATTGAGCCCGTTTTTCTCTTTCGGCTGAGAACCTGAAATGCCAGTCTCAGCTGATATTTCAGTGCATCCCTATGAACAATCAAACCGTCTACTCATAGGAGGAATTTCTGTGCTAATTAATAATTTAGAAGACTTCAAATGTTTGAAAATGGAAAAACTACTTCCTGCTGCCTCCAGCAGAGGTGGGTAGAGTACCCAAAAACTTTACTTAAGTAAAAGTAAAAGTAATTCTAGAAATATTTACTCAAGTAAAAGTAAAAGTACTAGTCTTGAATAGTTACTTGAGTAAGAGTAAAAGAGTATCGGATAAAAAATCTACTCAAGTAGTTAGTTACTAGTTACTTTGGGTCATACAGAGCCTATTTTTATTTAGATATACAGATACAATGTATGTAATGTATGTGTGTGTGTGTGTGTGTGTGTGTGTGTAAAAATGTATATATTTCATCAGCCTTTACTCCAATTTATGTAATTATAAAACCCTGTCTGTTTACTTAAGTAACAGATATAGGTTTCATGCCATGACATATTTTTAATACGACTGACTTTATATTAAATGTGAATTTAATATTGAAATTGAATGTGATATAAATATTGCTACTAATCTTTCATTGTTCAGAAAGAGAGCAAATAACATTTACATTATTAAAGATCATTTTCACTGACAGTCTAGATTTCAATCACTCTCAGAAACTCCCATTAAAATCACTGAAACTGTTAACACTGTGAAATCAATATCTTAATTATAGATTCATACACACATCTGCACTTTGTCGTTTCTAACGAAAGAATTCGGCAGATAGAGTTATTCAGTCAGTGAGCGAGTGAAGGAAGCACCGGCATTTCAGCGATGACTCATCGGAACACCTCTGATTGGCCATTGCATTCAAAAGCTCAACAGAATCGTGTGTGATTGGTTATAATGCGCAGCGCTGTAAGAACGCGTCTATCTCTGGCTCAGCACCGGCAAGCGATCACAGATCTGAATTTAGCAGCTGATGATATGACTCGCCGAACATACTCGATTGTGTTAAAATTAATAAAATCTTAATCGGCTATTTTTTGTCTTTTGGAAGCTGCATTCAACTTGACTCCACACACGTACAACAAACTAATGTAACAGTGGTATCCTGTACTGTAATCAAATGTAGCCCAAGTTATTACCTGTAAACAGTAGACAGCACACGTGGTGATCTAATAAGGATCTCCATCGCAAGCAAATAATAGCCTTTGCAGATTTGCTTTCAATTCAGTGCAATTTCATAGCCACATTTTCAACACTGCTGATGTTAAACGTTACAACTCTGAGTGAACCGCTTCAGATGCTCAGCGCGTGCAGCAGGGAACTGAACGACTCCTTCAAACTGATTCATCAACCAATTCACTCGTTTGCCAACTGGTTTGAGCAAGCCTTTGAACAGAATTGACTCAAAAGAATGAATCATTCGCGAATGGGCATCGCTCATTTCCCAGAGAAAATTAGACGGCGCGTTTGGAATAAACTGAAGCATTTATAACATTTATTGCATTAATATAAAGTAATGAGAGGAGCGTCGCCCAAAGTAATGAAGTAAAAGTACAAATTTTTCCCAAAAAATTTACTCAAGTAAGAGTATAAAGTACCCATTTTTAAATACACTTTTTAAACTACTTTAAAAAAAGTATTAGTTACCCCGAAAAATTACTCAAGTAAATGTAACGAAGTAAATTTAACTCGTTACTACCCACCTCTGGCCTCCAGCCATGATGAGCAGATGTTAAAGCTGGTTTACACTGCGACAGAACCTGATTTATTCTCTATCAGCAGCAGTGAGTGACAAACACAACACATTTAGTGCATCATCTTCAGTCTGTACCTCAGAGAGCACGTGTTTAGATCTGTTTTGTGCTGGTGTAAGTGATGCTCTCTGCTGTCCTGTACTGCTCTGTAATGACCACTAGAGAGCGCCTGTGTCTCTGCTAACAGTCTTCGGAGCACACACAGGCCTCATGATGCTGTCAGCTCAACATGAACTGTGTCACATTATTGATTCAGCTCCTAAAAGTAAAGGAAACAATCATGCTTTCTGAAGTATTTCTTTTGAGATATGATTTTGCTGTAGAACTGTTGAGTTTATGGATCATTACTGCTCTTCAATACGTTGTCCCCATAATAATATACTGCATAGAAAATAAAATATTTTAGAGATGTGAATCATGTTAGGTTTTCTTTGCTCACTGTATCTCAATGCAGAGAATTTTACATCAGTGTTGATTCTGCTTGATCTTGTTCTAAAACATACCATACGTCTTTCTTATGGTCCATAATCAAGTCCAGTTGTACATATTTTTTATATCTTATCTAACAATACAGCGTTCCAGAGATATTTCAGTGCTTTACAGAAATGATGCTTTAATGTCTGATCAATGCTTTATTAAAGCAATGACTGCGACCTCGTGTTCCTCGTCATCGGTCAGTCCGGACGAATCGTGAAGGGCTGATCTCTAACCTCATGATGGACGTGTCCAGACACAAACAGCAAGACAACAGGACAAAGAAAAGCGTTTCTGCTGGTCATCTTATGTCCACGCAGGGAAGATGTTGGTCATTTAATGTGGTCTGATGTATCTGAATAGACAGTTTGCAGGATGAGTCTGAAGAAAGCTTAAAGATGTGTGTCTTTTGTTCAGAGAGAGTGTGTGAGTGCCAAGCATTGCTATGAAGACTGTTACAGACTTCAGATGCCAAATGTGAGAGGGCTTTGTCTCCTCTATTGAGGACTTTTTGCCTGTGGATTTTGCTGCTTATGCATTTAAGAGTAAGTAGCAGCATTCTGTGATCGATGTCAATCCTAACAGGTCTCTAGTAGGATAGCAACATTACATTTAGTCCACGATTCAATACAGACCTCAGCTTCATGATCAAACATGAAGACAATAAACACTTGACTGCACAATGTATAGTTTATCTGTGTTCTTCAAGCCATCTTGGGTATTTTTATAAAAATTAAGTGTATTTATAATCCATTGCTAATCAACATAGCCTTTAATGACAGTATAGAATATATCTTTTGTCTTTTGTTGGACAGCAGGTTTAGAAACTTCTCATTACGAGTTATTCCAGCGGAAGATGTTTGCAGTGTGTTGCATGAAAACAATCTAGTTTCAAACGAGCGTAGTTTTGTGTGTAATTCAAATCTCCTGCATTTGTCTGGTCTGTGTGAGAGATAATTTATCAGCACAGGTGATTCAGAGAGAAAGTGCTGTTCTCATCCCATGGTTGGAGCGTTTGGCTACTGCTCTTTTTTGTTGATCAGATTATGCCTCAATTTTAAAGCTCTTCAATTAAGTGAGGGTCAGTAAAGGTCGGGGGGTCAGAGGGCAGAAGACTTACTGAACTTTATTAATAGTGCCAAATCCAGCACATACTCATGCAATTATCACTCTGACCCAGAGTAATTAGCGTACAGTCCTGAGAGAGAGAGAGCGCTGTCTCACCTTAATGAGTGTGTATCCGCACACACTCACTCACTCACTCACTCACTCACACACACACACACACACACACACACACACACACACACACACACACACACACACACACAGAACACACACTCACACACACACTCACACACACACACAGACACACACACACGCGATGAAATGGGGACATGTGGCTGAACTCAATCCTAACACTCCGGGCAGCACTTCAGCGCTGTGTGTGACGAGTAGTTCAGGAAACTCATCGACTGATTCATCTGGAATTATGATGTCGTTTTCTGTCCCTCCTGAATTTCCATAATTGATTCTGCTGTTTTAATCTCCGTGAAGCTGCTTTGATTCTGATTGGTCAGTCGTGAGGTCCCGATAGCAACTGTCGTCAGTAGCAACGCTGAATAAGGTGCTCATCATCACATGCCTCGCTCTCGCTCAGTTATGTATATATCTCAGTTATGGACTGTATTTACTGTAGAGTGAACCTGCAGGACTTCAGTGTTAATAGTAGGCCTCGTCTTGCTGCCAGAATGATTGTTTTGTACACTGTAATGGATTTAAGATTGTAAGACGCTTCTTCTAGAATGAGCATGTTATGTCCCTGTCTTCTGAGACAACTGTGAATTATGCCTTAAATGTCTGTCCTGTCTGAGGCTGTTTATTCATCTAGGCTCAAAGATGTTTGTTAGAAACAAGTCATTTTTCTAATTATTACTTACGTGTCAAGTAGTCGTGCACTGAGCCGGATAATGTATGTCCAGCCGGACGTTATCTCAGAATAAACTATTTCAGGGTGATTTAGGACCCAGTGAACTCCACAGATCCAGTCGTGTAAGGCCTTGTCCACACTGATATGTTCTAGTTTGAAAACACATCTGTTTCTCTCCGTTTCAGCCTCCTGTCCACACTGAGACTGTGTTTTTGTCAAAGAAACTAAAGACAGAGACTAAAGACAGATTATTCTAGTACGCTGAACTTCACAGACGAGTGTTCGAGAGTGAACTAAACACACATATAAATGTATATTATACACACAAACACACGCGAGCCGATGGAATCAGGTCAGACATTTCTCTCTCCTCAGCTGGACTGAATCTGGAGCTGATGAATACAGAGGTTATAGATCAGGGAGAACCGCATGTGTCTTCTGTGTGAAATAAAGCAGTGCAGCGTGTTTTCAGGATGTTTGGAGCTTCCTATAACCTTAGAAATATAGAAGCATTGAGTTTAGCAGATTACATGTGTGTGCTGTAATCTACAAAACAGATGTTTGTGGTCCAGCAACCCCAATATTTAAAACATTACAATAACACAATTTAGCTCCCCTTAAAGAACAAATTGTAGTATATATATATATATATATACTATATATTTATATACCATATATATATATATACACCATTTTTTTTTTTTTCAAACAATCCAGACTGTGTCCTGTTGTGGTTCAGGGACTCATATTTATCATCAGTACAGTATAAAGGCTATCATGTCTATGTAACGCCCCCCAAAAAGATAAGACAAGAGTGTGTGTGTGCGTGTGTGTGCATGTGTGTGTGCGTGTGTATTAAGAAATTACATTTAATATTCAAACATTACAGACCTTATGTCAGGGTCACCTCCACAAGATACAGAGCAATAATATAAATGATTGCAAATACTTCATATCCACGGCTGCAGTTCTCGATTGTCAAAGTCAAAGTCACCTTTATTAATATAGCGCTTTAAACAAAATACATTGCGTCAAAGCAGCTGAACAACATTCATTTGGAAAACAGTGTGTCAATAATGCAAAATGATAGTTAAAGGCATTTCATCATTGAATTCAGTGATGTCATCATCTCTGTTCAGTTAAATAGTGTCTGTGCATTTATTTGCAATCAAGTCAATGATATCGCTGTAGATGAAGTGACCCCAACTAAGCAAGCCAGAGGCGACAGCGGCAAGGAACCGAAACTCCATCGGTGACAGAATGGAGAAAAAAACCTTGGGAGAAACCAGACTCAGTTGGGGTCAGTTCTCCTCTGACCAGACGAAACCAGTAGTTCAATTCCAGACTGCAGCAAAGTCAGATTGTGCAGAAGAATCATCTGTTTCCTGTGGTCTTGTCCTGGTGCTCCTCTGAGACAAGGTCTTTACAGGGGATCTGTATCTGGGGCTCTAGTTGTCCTGGTCTCCGCTGTCTTTCAGGGATGTAGAGGTCCTTTCTAGGTGCTGATCCACCATCTGGTCTGGATACGTACTGGATCCGGGTGACTGCAGTGACCCTCTGATCTGGACACAGACTGGATCTGGTGGCCACGGTGACCTCGGAACAAGAGAGAAACAGACTAATATTAGCGTAGATGCCATTCTTCTAATGATGTAGCAAGTACATAGGGTACATAGTCTAAAAATCCTTTAACGGATTTGGATATTAAAAGCATATTAGTATGTTATGTGTAAACCAGGTTAAAGAGATGGGTCTTTAATCTAGATTTAAACTGCAAGAGTGTGTCTGCCTCCCGAACAATGTTAGGTAGGTTATTCCAGAGTTTAGATCTTGCCTGAGTTTTGAGAACGTAGCGGACGTAGAGGAGTATAATGTAAAAGGAGTTCATTCATTCATGTAGTTTGTTTACTAAGTGTGCAGAACAATCACCCAATAAAGCATTACAATAGTCTAACCTTGAAGTCATAAATGCATGGATTAACATTTCTGCATTTGACATTAAGAGCATAGGCCGTAATTTAGATATATTTTTGAGATGGAAAAATGCAGTTTTACAAATGCTAGAAACGTGGCTTTCTAAGGAAAGATTGCGATCAAATAGCACACCTAGGTTCCTAACTGATGACGAAGAATTGACAGAGCAGCCATCAAGTCTTAGACAGTGTTCTAGGTTATTACAAGCAGAGTTTTTAGGTCCTATGATTAACACCTCTGTTTTTTCTGAATTTAGCAGTAAGAAATTACTCGTCATCCAGTTTTTTATATCGATTATGCATTCCATTAGTTTTTCAAATTGGTGTGTTTCACCGGGCCGTGAAGAAATATAGAGCTGCGTATCATCAGCATAACAGTGAAAGCTAACACCATGTTTCCTGATGATATCTCCCAAGGGCAACATATAAAGCATGAAGAGTAGCGGCCCTAGTACTGAGCCTTGAGGTACTCCATACTGCACTTGTGATCAATATGATACATCTTCATTCACTGCTACGAACTGATGGCGGTCATATAAGTACGATTTAAACCATGCTAATGCACTTCCACTGATGCCAACAAAGTGTTCAAGTCTATGCAAAAGAATGCTGTGGTCAATTGTGTCAAACGCAGCACTAAGATTCAATAAAACTAATAGAGAGATACACCCACGATCAGATGATAAGAGAAGATCATTTGTAATTTTAAGGAGAGCAGTCTCAGTACTATGATACGGTCTATTGTATTTGTGTTTGTATCTTGACATGGAGCACAACTTTTTGGAAACAATGAAGAAGGAGTGACAATATAGTGCATATAAAGGTTAATTTAGTACTTCAAGGTTTATTGTATCTTTTTAGATTGTTTGATCCATGCAAACAACACATTGTATATTCATACATAGGAATAACTATTATATTGATCATAACATTACAAAAACTGCCAGTAATGTTACTGTACTTCACTTTAAAATACTGAACACTTACTAAGGTTACTGATAATTAACAACATACGGGATGTCGCATTTATGCCATAAATAAACAGCTTGTGAAGCACGAGCCACAAAACTTTAATTACTTCACAAAAATCAAGGCGAAGTTTACCGATTTATTTTTTGCATATGGGCCCGGGGCTGATACTAGTGGAGTAAATGTAAAGTCAATGTAACTAGCCTCTGCAAACAAGGAGGACTGTTTGCACTAAGTGCAAATAGATAAACCGAAAAAATCAAGACATTTGATGTATTCATGGGGGCCCCCTGGTGGCCACGGGGTCCTTAACAACCGTTGAGTTCGCTTATGCCTTGGGCCATACCAGTGTTGTGCCGAATTCTGCACCCCTGCCAGATTTATGCACCCTCTCCTTTAAGTCGCTACCTGATTGCCTAATCCCAACCCACCCCTAATCCTAAACCTCCTCCACACCATCTCCTCATCCTACCAATACTGGGGGGTGCATAACCTGACAGGGTGCAAATTTCGGCGCTGCACCGGCTCTGAATATAAATGACCGATGTGTCTGTGCAGAAGCGCTCAGTAGCGCCATGACATTCATCTGCAGTGTGAGTGTGGCCTTGATATGAGAAGCATTTATGTCAACAAGCAATTGCCAACAAGACAAGATGTGTGAGATATATAAACTCATCATGTCATAGAAATTAATGCGAGTAACATTTGTGGAGTCACATCTGTATTCACAGTTAAACTGATGATAGTTTTGTTATTTTTCTCGAAACAGTCGTAATTCTGTGTCGGGGAGTTAGCTTTAGTTCAGAGGTGATGGATGTTATTTAGATGTCAGTCATGATGCTTGCTCGAGGCTGCATGTTTTAATCGCCTCGATTTATTTGATATCTGGTGCTGTTCCAGGTGCTGTCTGTCTGTCTCTCTCTCTGTCTCTCTCTCTCTCTCTCTCTCTCTCTGTCTGTCTGTCTGTCTGTCTCTCGGTCTCCCTGTCGGTTTGTCGGTCTGTTTCTGGCTCGCGCGTCATCGAGGCCAGTCCTCCCGCCCCTCGAGCTCAGCATCAGTCCGTGATCATCTCGCTCCGCTCTTTCATCCCTTCTTTGCAATCAGTTTGAATTCGACAGAGATCAGAATACGATCATCGTTGCTGAATCGATCTCGTCTCTATCTGTCCGCGCGCTGCTGCGGTGGAATGCCAAGAAAGCTGCGCTCCTCCACGGACGAAGAGCAAACGGAGGAGCGGTTCTTTGGTCCTGAAACGGCGATAGAATAACCACTTCGGGTTTTTTGGGGGCGATTTCTCAGCGGCATCTGAAGCAGGAACCATGACGGCCACCAAAGAGCAGCAAAGCCAAAGACCGAATCCGCAGGACGAGGTAACGAACGGCATCTTCATATGTTACTCAGTGTTTACACACACGCACACACACACACACACACACACAAAGATGTTTGTCCACATTTGATCTTATTTGTAACGTTTTCCTCCGAATCCGGTGGGTATCAGGTAATGGATCGCGTGCACGCGAACCCGACGCCCGTACCCGTTCTGTCAGCAAATTCGTGACATCACCGAGCTTTCAGTGTAAATGCAAATGAAATATAAAACAGCTGTGCTGTCAGGTTTCTTTCATCGCCAGTGAATCAGTTTGTGTTCGGCACTGTATTGGGGACTGAGCACGGGCACCCGTGACTAAAGCACCTGTCCAGACCGTCAGTGATCAGATACAGTCACCGGAGGACGCGCGATGAAGAACGACGCGTCACCTGTCCGCGCGCGACAAACACGGCTGGAGAACTGAGTTAAACACCAGTCCACGCTGAGACTGAATTGTGGCAGTTGTCGCATATAATGTGTGAAAGGTTTTAGTTTGTAATATTTAGGAATATTTAAAGGTAAGGTTTCATCCCAACTTCCTGCTGTTCGCCTCATTAGTGTTCCATCATTTGTGTTGATTTTAAAAAGAAGTCAAGTCAGCTTTATTTCTAAAGAGCTTTATACAGTAGTGGTTGTGTCAAAACAACTTTAAATAGTTGTGTAAATACTGAACTCGTGAGACATCATGAAATTATCGAGTATCGCAAAAACCAAACAAGCAGATTGCATGCATCAGAGTGCGTTATTTCCCTTATTAATGTGCATTAAAAATGATCACATAATTACATTTATCAGACGCTTTTATCCACAGCGACTTACAGTGAATTCAGGCAAAAATGTTTTTACTTAACATGTGCTCCCTGGGAATCGAACCCACAACCTTCAATGTAAGGTTGGAGCTCTGCATTTCACCCATCCAAGTGATGCGCGCGCGCACACACACACACACACACACGCACGCACGCACGCACATACGCACACACACACACACACACACACACACACACACACACACACACACACACACACACACACACACACACACACACGAAGGATGCATCTGTGTATCCTCACTCGAAGCTCCTCTAGAAGCCTCCTCATGGTGCAATTAGAGATTTGAGATGTCCTTCAAGATGGCTGAGCTCCAGCGGTGTCCGGGTCATGGGATGAAGGACAGAGGATGGATGAAACAAGGAGGGATATTGAGAAGCACTCCTCCCATTAAGCACCGTTAGAAAAGTGAATTAATTCATTTCAACACTTCTGTAAGGATGCGTTAAATTCAACAAAGCGGTTTAACAAAGAATGTATTGATCTTGTGAAATAGCAAATTATACCATACCACACTGATCCTTTTACAATGCACTGGCGCAAAAACACACACCTTTTGGACTCAATTTTGCAGCATGATTTCTCGACTATAAATACTGCCTCAACAGAATACTTATTTTGTGCACTTTTTCCTTGCACCATTATTCTTCATTGTCCTTTGAACTTAGCTTTATTGCCTGGCGTCCTCCTGCTGGTGGTGCTTTAGGTGAACGCCTAGCCTGCCTATGCCCAGAAACAGTACTGGAGTTTGTAAGCCAAATAAGCAGCTGAATGTGTTTCAGCTGTGAGATCTGTGAGTCCAGTCATGCAGACGCGTCGCTGCAGGTTGTTTGTGTTTGGTGTTTGACAGCTGTGTTTGGGTCATCAGACGATCGCTCTCTCCACAGCTTCTCTCACACACTCATGCAGAACTGGGAAAGAGAAACACATTTCTGGTAGTTAGATGTAGCTTACAGTACCTGAAATTCAGCTAATCTAAATGTAAAAATTCTGCCTGCTGGGAAATTTAGCTTAACCTGCAGCTTTGTTCTTTTCCTTTCTTTTCTTTTTATTGAAAATGCTTTTTAGTCTCCATTTTCACAGCTGGCCTTCTGATGCACAACTGTAATTGCTTTAATTATGGACATTTCAATGTAGGAAATATGACATTTATTGGAATTATTTACTGATAGAGGCAATTTCTAAGACTCTGTCATGAATGTTTCATTAAAATGATTTCAAATAATTCCTTTGGTGCTATTCATGCCAGGGATGATGAGCGCATCAAAGCAATGTATTTGTCTGATGATGTGCAAATGCAGATTAGTAAGATCTGATCATGTTTCTCAAGCCTCAGTGGAAGGCACAAAGCCTAGTGTCGCAAGTACACACTTCAGTTTTTCTATAAATGGAAGCATCAGCACAAGTTCTACTCAGAAGACTTAATGTCACGTCATGTATAACGGTTAGATCTATCCAGTCGTCTCTCAACACAAGGAGTATATAATCTCTCTACTCACACTTCCTTGTGTTTGCAGAAACTGGCGCTGTCATTTCCCTCCATGCTCCCCACCATGCAGATTTAAGCTCTGCCCTGCCTTCGTCTTCATTAGGAATAGCTGGAATCTATGACTTCAGATTTAATCTACGGATGGGGCCTACACCAAACACTTATTTATTTATTTATTTGTATTGGGTTTTGTAAATAAATACTTTTGAGATTTATCTTCACTACTCGAGTCTTTCTGGTAGAGCTGGTCAGTCTGAGAGAATATTGGGAGGTGTTCAGTAACATTCTGAATGTTATACACCGCTAACGTGCTGCAGGTGTGTTAAGCTGTTGTTTATTCATCAGTGTACAGGCTCGTCATCTGCTGCGCTAAATGCTTCAGCTCTTTAAAGTCTGATGGAATCTGATTTACTCTCAATGTTTGTTTTGTTTATCAGCGGGGAAAAATCACACTGAAAATTATTCCCATGATATTGTTGCTCTATGTTACTGTTGTAGTTATGATGGTGACTCTCTGTTCTCATAGAATTAGAACACTTTTAGACCTTTATAGTTATAGTTATAGTTGTTGTTAAAGTGTATTGTCCATGATGTGAATGGGCTTTAAGGGATGTAATGACTCCTATTCACTTACAATTCTTATAGTGCTTTTGAGGAAATAGTGCTTTCAGAAAAATGGAATGCAATTTAATTGCCAAATGACAAGATATGTTCAGTAAAAAAAAATATTATTTCCAAACCTATTTTGTGTATTTGATGTAATGCAATGTGTTTATGCAGTTCAAAACATAATTTTCCACATACTGCACATTATTGTTCTATCTGAAACACGTACATTTTAACAAACCCTCATCGTTCTGAAGAGCGAGGTGTGCTCTGATTGGCCAGCTGTCCAGTGCGTTGTGATTGGCCGAATGCCTCAAGACAGAAATCTTACACCCCTCAACATACTGTGATGTGTGTCCTAGCGTGAGACAAAACCAATAAAACACAAACGAAGCATTTGTTGCATCCAGTGGGAACATATTTACTGATTATAATGACTTGTAATGTCTTTTTACACGTTGCATTGTACATTGTGCCGAGTAAACATTAAAACATTTCTGCATCTGTGATCGGAGAAACGACATTCAACAAGTTCTACTCTACACTGCTCAAAACACCAGTTTGAATCATTAGTGGCAAATCCTTTACATATGAAAACATACTTACAGACTGTGAGTCAGCATTGTTTGTCAGAACACCGGCATTGTACACTACTGTCCCAGGAAACAGTCCTCCGTAAAATGCCCTGCAAACATCTGAATATTTGGGACAGTGATGTAAATACAACTTAACCACTGGTTTCTAGTTGTGTCCTTTACAAACAGTTTAACGAGTAGTTTCACCTTCACATGACTGCAATGAAGTTAACTTTCTTTATTTGCGAGAACATTTGGGTGGCGTTATGCAAATCTTCCCACACAGTGACATAGACATGGGGGGGGGGGGCGTGTTTAGTCTTAACTAAGTCTTAACTTTTATAAAGTATATCTCTTTGAGCTTGAGACTTTAGTCTTTGCAGGTATCTTATCTATTCACAAACGGCTTGTAACACCCAAAGAGAAAGGAAAACTTGAAATAACATCATATGACTCCTTTCAATTACTTTTCACAGTATAAATGCAATCCAGTATTTGGCTTTAACTCATTTCAGGAAGTTTGAACAACTCGTGAGTGAATCAGGAGGCTGGAGGTGGAGGTGAGGGAATCTCCAGCCATCGAGGATGGAGGATGGAGGATGGAGGATGGCAGACCCACTGAGCTTGCACCGTAACGATGGTGTGCTCTTTCTAGGAGTGGGCACTGGAGGGAGGTCTGGACTGGGTTCAGGGATTGGAGCACTCTCCTCTTCGTTGATCATACTCATCTCCCTCTCAGCTGCAGTGCAGGGGGCAGAGCTCCTCAACGTGTGCACACAGTCTGCAGCTTTCTCCCTCGTGGGGGGCATCGCACAGGTGCGGCTCTCACACCTGGTCTGACGTCTTGAGCTCCAGGCCCGGGACGATCCTCCACTCAGTCACTCTGCTCTGCGCTGGCTCGTCGATCGCGGCTGGAATTGGCTCTCCATCATTGGTGGGCTCAGGCTGATGCACTGGTGATCTGGGCACTGGGTCTGGAGTGGATCTGACGAAATCACAGGACAGGCAGTGGATAGTGAACCATGTCCACTCCACGAAGGCAGTGAAATCCTCTTAAGGACCATCTTCAGATGAAGGTCTGTTTGCGGTGTTCAAGCTGCCTTCACAGAATAGCATGAGCATGAGAATGAGCGTGTCGTTTGGGTAGCTGGTGGTTGTTTCTAGCAGCTGGAACAGTCTTGTATGGTTCTGGAGAGTTCTGTCCCCCTTCTCCAGCAAGAGGAGGACTTTGAGGCGAGGGAGGTCCATGGAAACAGCGGGATCAAAAGAAATCATTGAGGAAAAACATTGAACACATGGAGGTAACTGTAGTTGGTTGGGTCTTCTGTCACTCGTTCTGGCAACAATGGAGTAGTGGAATAAACGAAATAGGAACACAGGGTACATCGAATGCTGGGAACAGCAGGAAACACACGGACATAACAAGTAGACCTGACCGAGACAGAATGCAGAAGCATAGATTTATATACATAGGTCAGGATAATTGGAGAAACACATGATCACAAATGACAATCAGCCTAGACGACGTCAGGAACATGACCAAATAAGAGAAATGAGCAAAACATGCACAGACAGTCCATAATCCTGGCAAAACTGTTTAACTGATAGTATTAATCAGTCACATTTCTAACTTTCTTTTAATGATTAATTGGTCAATATGAGCATCCCTACATCAGATAATTAAATGAGTCAAACTCAAGAGTACACTGAGATGAGGATCTGGATGCTTCTGCAAATCCTGTTTCATGTTGAAGTAATGGAATAGAAATATGAGATTTGGTGACAATAGTGCATTATTAATGTTGATACATTTGTAAATGTCAGATGATATTCAGTGCTGTATGTTTCTGAGCGACACTGATGCGGTTTGATCTCTAACATCAGCTCAATAAATGTATTTGACATTATGATGCCTTCACAAACAGACCATTAGCAGGGGTTCACATTCATTATGTATTAGTTTCTCTCTTCTTTCTTGAAAATGAAAGCACACAATAACATTATGAGGTCAGATGCAGGGAACCATGAAACTACATTAAAAAAAACAGCACAGCACTCTGAGAAACGTCTCTGCAGTTCAGTGTCTGTGTGTGTGATATGAAATAACGATGTACTTCATTACTGCATTATAGCTCTCGACCCCCCCCTCCATATATATATAAACCTCACTAATCACGGGTTAGGTTCATGCTCATCTGTGTGACATGAAAGGCAACAGCACACCAACATTTGTGCCTTTAATTCTGTGTGTTTTGCGCCACTACAAGCTCTGATGTATGTAATGATCTATACAGTAAAAACATTTGGTTTGTTGTCAGGTAAATGCTCATTCTTGATGTGAATGAACTTCACAGGAATGACTTGTTTCTTGTTCTCGCGGAGGCTTTGCATTTTACTGTAAAAACATGATGTTGTGTTCAGTGGCCAGTCGCATAAAATGTTTAGACTATAGTTTCACAAGCAAGTCATCTAATTAGACATAACTTCTTTTTTTAAAGCCAGTTACATAAATAAAAATCGTAGATTGTTCTAATTTGAATCCGAAGAGAGTAAGAGATACTCTGGCCCCTGAAGTCATGATGATTTTATAATTCTGACATGCACATGCCTTTACAGACACATGTAGGAGACTTTTGCACAGTGACATTGCTAACGTTTGCCTATGTGGAGTGTGTTACGTGTGTTACGTGTGTTACGTGTGTTACGTGTGTTACGTGTGTATGGTTTTTGAACGTTTCAAGTGCACGTCTTCTGTATTGATTACGGTGTTTGATGGCGTGTGAAGGAACGCAGTGAGAGGAACCTGATGTCTGCCGCTTATGTTGAGAGATGAATGATGGTTCTGTGGATCTGTTCGTCCTCTGAACGTCCTAAATATGCCCTCGGCGAGGTCAAAGTGAGCAGCGGTACACGTGTCACCTCACTAAAAATAGCGGTGCACGCTTACTCTGTCTTTATACACGTGTGCAGACACTCACAGCCAAGGTCTGGAGAGTTCATCTTCCTCTGAAAGAACAGCGATTATCATTGACTGAAGACATTATGTACAATATCTAAATATAACTTTCCTTTAAAACAAGATTGGTTTACTCTTCTACACTCATTCAGGAGCTTTCGTTTGGTCACGTTGATGTCGGTGTGCTGAAGCTCCGGGAATCAGGACAGTACATCTCAACATCATGACTCCAAACGAATCTTACATGAGACATTGTCTGTTACCCTGATCATTTACACTCGTCCCTCATCAAATGAACAAATGAACTCGAGGGAATAAAATCAGTCCAAATGAAACATTAGTATTACTCACTCAAGTCATTACTACATGTTAAACCTCAACATTCGTGCCTCAGTTTCTGTGGCAGCTGAAGAAATGAGGTGTTTGTGTGTGTTTGTGTTTCCTGAAGGATCTGGCAGGAATGAGTCCTCCTCAGAGGAACTGGAAGGGGATCGCCATCGCTCTGCTGGTCATTCTGGTGGTCTGTTCTCTCATCACTATGTCTGTGATCCTCCTCACTCCAGGTACTACAGCAAACCCTCATTCATTGTGATTTTCTTACAGTGCTTGTGTTCACAACTCTCCAGGTCCTACCTGTTTTTGCATTGTGACAATCTCGAGCTTTACATCAGCAGCGGTGTGAGCGGCGTTACTCTGCTGTTTGTTACGTGACGTGTGAGTCCATTACTGACCTGGTGCTCTCGTTTGTCTGTTTGTGTGACAGTGGATACCCAGCCTGGCAGCGACACCAAGCTGACGGTGGAGGATCTTTTCAGCACAGATTTCTACGTCCACGACCCTGAAGCTCACTGGATCAACGGTAAGATGATACGACCACAGAACCACATCCATCGTTCATTTCTAATGGATCTCATTCATTACATTACATTTACATTTAATCATTTAGCACAGTGTTTCCCAAACTTTTCCATTCCACGACCCACCTAGACAAGTGAAATCAATTTCACGACCCACCAAAATATTTGAGAAAAAAAACATTGACATTAAGCCTAACCTTACTTAAATGTTTGAGGCCAGAAATTAAGTATTTAAGAAAAATAACCATTTTATTTTAGAGTACACCTGAAAAGTTTTGTTTACAGACGTTAAAATATGTAGTGTCCATAATAACGTGAAGCAGGCTCCCTCCAGTGAACTGTGATCTGTGCTGTGTTGTGTTCACGATCCTCTCGTGTGTGTACGGGAACTGAGCACAATCCAACACTTTTTTTAGAAAAGCATAAGAAGCCAAGCAGAACGATCTAAAACTCAAGTTTTGAGATAAAAAAATTTGTGAAATAGGTAAAAAAAATATGAGCGCTTCAAAACATGCAATGCACGCGAACTTAATTACAATTCTAAAATGCAGTTCGTTATTAATGTTGGTGGGCTATATTGATGTGATGATTGGTTCCCGGTTCCCGCCTCCTTCTTTCCCCCGTGATTGTGAAGTTTTTAATGTGTTACACTGGTGCCGAAGCCCGCGAGGAAGGAGGGACGATCTCACTGCCTTGATGACTCCTTCAGGAAGGAGGCCGGAACCCTTTTAATAACCAAATAAACACAAAACAGTGCGACAGTCCTTCACAGACGACTGCGGCGCACAAGCAAAAACCAAAACCAAAATACAAAATAAAGCCCAGGCCTGGTCCTCTCTCATCCTTCACTGTCATCGCTCCTCTTTTATATCCTTCCATCTCCTCCGTGGTTCTCGAGACCGGTGAGTGGAGCACGTGTCGCTCATTTCCAATCACTCCCGCCCCACTCGTCACATTCGTGCAGCCCTAGACTGAACCGTGTGAGTGTGTGTGCGTGTGTGTGTGTGTGTGTCATTGAAACGCTAATTTAGCTGCAGCCAAGTGACTTTGTGCGACCCACCTTGTTCCATTCTGTGACCCACATGTGTGTCGCGACCCTCAGTTTGAAAACCCAGACGCTTTTATCCAAAGCGATTTACAAATGAAAACAATAGAAGCAATCAGATCAACGAAAGAACAGCAACAGTATAAAGTATCCTGATATAATCATGACAAACTATACATCGTTGGAAAGGTCTAAGACTCCTTAATAGATATTTTACCAATCTTTTGTGTTAAAAATAATGTAGGAAAAGTAGTAGATTAATTAAATTCTTTTCTATTCTTTATTGCATTTTCCTCTATCACACTTCAGAAATCATCAGAAATGGTACATCACTTGAAAGCTTAAAATCTCAAAATTCATCCTGTGAAACCCATTATAAAATCAAACATTATCATGAAAATGGTACAATAAAATCATGTTACAAAATGTTTTCAGTCATGAATTATAAAAATGTAGGCACATCATGCACTTTCAAGTCTATGTTCAAAAATGTGAGTAACAGTTAAAAGGATAGAATAGAATAGAATAGAATAGAATAGAATAGGTAAATGATAGTATTAGTTGGTCGGGTGCTGGCGAAAAATATGGGTTAGGGTTAGGGTTAGGGTAGCCAGTGATCCCTAATGAGGGAAAGAGTAACGTGAGCTTTTTCTGGCTGATTGAAGACCACTCTCGCTGCATCAGTGAGCGGAGGAAGGATCATGAGGAAAGGTCGTATGATGACTGGAAAGGATAAGTTTGGAAACGTGTGTATTTAAGTTTATTAGTCGTTATGAAGTTATCATCAGTCTGCGGTGTGGGGAATGGGTCACTGATGTTTATTGTCTTATTTGTGAAGAAAATTGCAAAGTCATCAGCTGTAAGAGTTGATGAAGGAGGAGGAGGACAGAGATGAGAAGAGAACGTTTTGAAAATTGTGCAAGAGTTAATTTTGTTGTGGTAGTATGTTGTTTTAGCAGTGAAAACATTAGTAGAGAAGGAAGAGAGGAGAGACTGATACACACTGAGGTCGGTAGATTTGTGCCATTGCCCTGAGTTTAGAGCGATGTTCACGGAGAAGCTCGGACACCCAGGGGCAGATGGGGCGGTGCGTGCTGGTCTGGACGACTGTGGGCAAAGGTGGTCCAAGCAAGATGTTAGAGTGGAGTAAAGAGTGTCTGTAGCACTGCTCGTGTCCAGAGCAGAAAACTGAGAGAGAGCAGGAAGTGAGGATGAAACCACAGAAGATAGACGAGATGGAGAGAGAGAGCGTACGGTCTGACCAGCGGAGGAGTGTGAGGCGCTTCAGGAGTAAGTGTGAGGTTAGAAGTGATGAGGAACTGGTCTGAGGAGTGCAGAGGAGTAACTGAAGTCTTCTCAGTGGAGCAATCACATGTAGATGAGGTCAGTTGGTTACCTAATTCCTCATTAATCATCTGTACACCATCATGAGCTCTTAAGCACAGCAGTTTGCAGAGGATGATTGATTATGACCACAGACACTGAGAAATAAACAGTATTTATCACTTACTTGGACAAGAAGAAACCATCTGTCTGACATTAACATTTTCCATTTAAAGTAGTTTTTTTAAAACAATCTTCAGATTTATATGAAACTTTTGAGACCGCAAACATAGACTTAATAAGTGATTGTGCTGCTGCTGCAGAGCTCTTCAACAGAGAACGATGTAGAAATCAGCGGAAATGTGTCGCGGTATAATGCTATACGCATTCATACAGAAGATTTTGGGGTGGAACTTCTTTGGAAACTTCCAGGTTTATATATTGTTACTTTTGATAAGAATCAAAGTCTCATCTTTCCAGTGATGTCCTTTTTTACAGGAAACAACAAATGCTGTTTGATGCTGTTTGATGCTGTTTGATGCTGTGTGATGTGGCGTGACAGATCGCTGATTAAACAGCGCAGTTCAAGCAGCAACACAATCATCTCTTTCTCTTTACTAGTTTAATCACAGAATAAACGTCTCACACCTCATGTAATCGCTCTATCAGTGTTTCAGCCACAGAAAGAAGGCAATAAAACAGTTTGTACACAAAATATCAGATTTACTTTACCTCTTCAGGAACTCATCTGTGTCCACTGCTCATTAGTGCGTGATAGATGAAGTCTAGAGAACAAATATTAGACTATAGACTCATTACATTTTACTTTACCTGTTAGTGCTGTCTTAATTATGTCATGTTAAAATATATCTGTTATAAGACGAGTTATGAGAGACACTGTGTAAATCAATATGAATTTAAACAACAAATATTATTTTTATAATTTAGAAGGTTATTTAGAAACTGCATTATGTGTATTAGAGTGGCATATACACATACACATATAGATAAATGAGTTGATTAAAGGCGATTGTGCCAGACTCCAGTCCTTCAGAAACTCCTCAGATCATCACCGATCCTCCTCATAGTTAGGGTTAGGGTTAGGGTTAGGGTTCGAGAGTTCGAGACGCTGTGGCTTGTCGGTCTCTCCAGGTTTGCGTCTGAAGCTTCCTGCAGGACACTGTGCAGGAACACAACCATTTGACTTTTTTCCATATTTTGCCTCTACGGCTGTAAGTGTGTCAGTTTAACTTCCTGTTAGCACTCATTCCTGACTGAAAGCTGTGTCAAATACTGTTTCCTGCATCATAAGAACCAATGAGACGTCACTCGGTAGAAATAGGGCCAGCATGTAGGACGTGAATGTGTTTAAATAATTCATGAAGTGTGTGAAAGCATCTGATGATGTGACTTTGAGAACTTGACCTTTCAGATTCGTGAATACCGTCTAGTTACGCTGCAATACTTCTGCCATATCAGGAATCACAGGCCTTGGCAGTGTGAGTGTGTGTGTGTGTGTGTGTGTGTGTGTTTGCGTGTGTGTGTGTGTGGTGGATGTGGTAGTTGCTATGGTAACAGGATGGGGAAAGGGGCACTCAGGTCTTACACTGGCGGCAGCAGCATGAATATTTCATCGTGAGTGTGATGCAGTGAATCCTTCAGCTTCTGTTCTAGACAGATCAGTGTTTATCAGAGTCCTGCAGTCCATCCAGACTTCAGCTTAACTCTGTTCTTCAGTGAGTCTGATCCATGGATGTGCTGCAGCACGCAGATCGTCCTCTAGTGAGTGTTTGTGTGTGCATTCAGCACGTGACCCTCAGAACGAGTGAAGGCATCGCACGCAGAGCACGAGAGAACAAATATTTGATAGCAGCAGTTCTCCTGTCTTATGCTGAATCAAACCCTGAAAGATGAAATGCTTCATAGTTGTGATGCTGTTGAATAGAGACAGTTCTTCACATCAAATCCGTCATCTGTTTATCAGTGATTGTGTAACAGAAGTGTGAGTCAAGTCTGCTGTTGTTTGAATTTATTTCTCCTCGTAAAATTAATCTTCAAATGCACAATACCATCACTGGAAAATTAGCCTTTTTAGACAAATGTTTGTGCTTTAAAAATATTATTCAGCATTATTCAGAGCAGCCCTTCATCCAGCTTTATGATGGACTACAAATTACTGGACAGTCCAATAATACAGCAAATATCTCCTGACTTCAGCACTGTTTCCTTCCTCAAGCTTTCAGCATTAAATCAGTTGTGTCAGTTCACCAGATGCTTTCTGTTGTCAGCAGTCAGAGTTTTGTTCCGGTTTAGAGTTTAAAACTGAGAGCTGTATGAATATTTCACCGTCTGCTTTTCCTCACTGCAGTCAATAGTGACTCCGCGAGACTCTCAGACTGGAAATATAGCTTTACAGCCATCATGCAGCTCATAAATATGAGTAACTCGAGGTGAAACAGACCAGCAGTTCTTTACTTTCTGCCTGTTTATGCGTCTGAAGATAGATCGGACACAAGCAAGAGCACAGGTCAAATGCAGAAAAGAAAGTGAACTCATTTGGAAATGAATAGGACTTAGCAAATCCGTGTTAAGTTATTTGACAAGCAGCAGCTGGTCTGTAAAATCTGATAACACACAGATGGACGAATCAGATGTGTTTTCACTCTAATTCATGCATAGCTGACTGTGTTTACAAAAATAACCCTCCAAGATCAGCATTTTGACCAAATTGTGCATCTGATCCTGCATCCCTCTGAGACTTGAACGCTTCAAACTCTTACAAACTAATCACATGACTTGCTGTTAAATACTGACGCTCTGATGTTTTCTCTTTGCCAGAATCTGAGGTGATCTACAGAAATCACCATGGACATGTGATCAGGTTTAACATCCTCACAAACGAGACAGAGATCGTGTTGAAGAACACCACGTTTGTGAGTAAAAACCTACCACACACACACACACACACACACACACACACACACTGTTGAGCTCGTATGTTTAAATATACACACCTTACACAGTTTACACAGTTCACAATGTTAATCATTAAAAACTGTTGTCATTTTTTATTTAGTACTGTCCTGAAAAATCTATGTCACCTTAGCAATGTTTACATATCCACAAGACTAAATAATAGCTGGATTTGTACAAAAGACCGTGTTTCCATAATAACGACATGCTTGATTTACCAGTCCTCTTACACTAGGCTGCTCTGTTGTTCAGGAAGAGTGTCTTTTGTGACATTATTTGCAGTTTTAAACTGTTTAGTTTTAGTAGATGACCATTTGGGATTTTTTAAGTTTTAGTCACAGAATGCTTTTATAGTACAGATTATACATTTTTATCTCTAAAGATCAAGAAAGTTACTTTTTTTCATGATATGACACTTTAAGGTTTTTAGAACGAGTCGTTCCCAGCAGAAATGTTGAGGCAAAGTCTGTAGTTTTTGGGGTGAATCTTTGCGATCCCTTGCAGTAATGAGGATGACATCTGTCATGTTTTTCCAGGATACTTTCAAAGCCACCAGATACTCCATAAGCCCAGACATGAAGTATGTGCTCTTTGCCTACAACGTCAAACAGGTATGTGCTGCTTTCTGCAACTTCTGCAATAGACATGCTTTTTAATGTTTCACTAGCAAAGACATGCCACACTGTGGATGTTTTTAATCTTTATTGTATGAATATAGGGATGAATGGGGAAGGGAAGGATGGGAAAAGGGGAAGGGATGATAACAGGTTGATTTGGTTTGGTGGCCCAGAGAGACTCAGGATGGGGGTATAGTCTCTGTGTTTGGATGAGGTCAGCCCCCCCCCCCCCGAACTTCAGTTATCTAGTTAACTCACTTTAAACTGAACTGGTACCTGTTCCTCATGCTCATTCACACTCACTATAGGCATGCGAGCAAACATTAATTCAATTCAATTCTGTTTTTTTGTACAACGATACAACGTTGCAAAGCAACTTTACAGAAAATTAAGTTTCTACAATATTTAATAGTAGCTCATCAGTGGTGACTATCAGTTTATGAGCATATGGCAGAAATGTACAGAAAAATCAATTAAAGGCATAATCAACCCTACGATGAACATTATTAACAGCAATTGTTATATGATGCAGTCACACTTGTAGCAATATTTGTTAGTTCTGTTGTTGATTCAGGGTCAGCATCATCTGAGGTCCTCTGAGGGTCAGCATCATCTCTTCTCAGGTGTTCTGGATCCAGACTGGAGCTTGTGTAAATCCTAGTTACCACGGGATGAAGATCCAGCAGAAACAGAGAAACACATAGAGACATCATTAGCATAGCTGCTGATCCAACAAAGTAAAATTAATTAGTTTAACCCAAGCTAATGAATAAGAATGTGCATTTGATCAGATGCAACTACACTCACAATTTAAGAGATGCATTATTCGAATGCTTGACGAAAGAGATGTGTTTTTAATCTAGATTTAAACAGAGAGAGTGTGTCTGAACCCCGAACATTATCAGGAAGGCTATTCCAGAGTTTGGGAGCCAAATGTGAGAAAGCTCTACCTCCTTTAGTGGACTTTGCTATCCTAGGAACGACCAAAAGTCCAGCGTTTTGTGACCTTAGGGTGCGTGATGGGTTGTAGCGTGGTAGAAGCCTAGTTAGGTACGCTGGAGCTAAACCATTTAGGGCCTTATAGGTAAGTAATGATAATTTGTAACATCAGCTGAAACAGAGATGTAACACACAAGAGACTGAACGTCATTCACCAGCATGTTAAAAGATCCTAATATAATTAACAGCCCAATCTAACCCAGCCTGTTATGATTGTTTGACAAAGTGTCACAGCCTGAATTTTCCCAGAAAGACTGACCCACTTCCTTAAAACAATCTACAGACTTTCATAGGCAGCCTAGAAAAGTCTTAAATTTAATACCTTTAAAGAAATGTTTTGTTCCTAAAGCCAAGACAATCACATCACAAATCAGCTGAGCGCCATAGTGGAATTAGACATTTTGTTTGTACACATCTGTTTAAAGGGGTCATGGGATGCTAATTTCACTTTTTCATGTTGTTTCAACATACATGTGTGTTTGCAGTGTGTGTACACATTTACCCTATAACGTTAAAAATCCACCCAGTGGTTTTTATTTAATCCCTAAAAATAATGTCCCCTTTTTCAAATCATTCACTGATGACACACTCTGACTGCCCCACTCGTCACAATGCCGTTTTTATGTAGAATTTTGCAGAAAACACTGAACAAATTTGAAAACTGTGTGCAAATAGGTGAAGTGTGTTCAAAGTTTTGAGAAACGTGTCTTTGAATATTGGACCTAATTAATTAGTTATTGTGTGTTAGCAATCGAGAAAAACTGTAAATTAAAGATTCCTGTGTTTAATATTAGTTGTTGTTTTCTGACCGTAGGTTTACCGGCACTCGTTCACGGCGTCCTACATCATATACAGCATTCACACCAGGTGGAGTAAGAGCTGTTATTGATCTCACTGTATCTCACACACATACAACAGAACACTCTTTAAACATGACTTACTGTAAAAAGTGTTCTAGACAGAACAATGTGAAATGAGCTGAAGGGTTCAAATATCGTGAAGCAAAGTACTTCATTGCAGTAAATAAAAAAATAAATAAGCATAAGCAAGTAAATAAGTGCAGATGGGAGAGAAGGAGCAGCAGAAATGTGCTGCTGTGATGTTGAATGTTCTGATCATCAGTGTTTGACAGGAGCGCTGTAATCTATTCAGCTCACATTCACCCATAAAACAAGACAGTAGATGAGCAGCATCAGCCAGCAATCACCTACTGCAGCAGAAACACTACAGCTGTAATAATGCATCTGTCTGAACACTCTCTCTGTGTGTGTGTGTGTGTGTCTCTGTGTGTGTGTGTGTGTGTGTGTGTGTGTGTAGGGAGGTTCTGCAGCTGGATCCTCCAGAGGTGTTGAACTCTAAACTGCAGCATGCAGCGTGGGGCGTCCAAGGCCAGCAGTTGGTGAGCTCTTCTTTTGTTATACACATTTATTCTTTATCTTCAGACACACCTTAAAGAGTTGTTGATTCCAGAGTTATTAAGTTTTTGCATTGTGTTTGTGTTCAGTACTGTTTTGTGATGGTAAGGTTTATAGCAGGTTGTGAGACGTCATCTCTTAATTGCTTTGAAAGCACAGATTTTTGTCAGAGTCAGTGAAGTGCTCATATATATGCTGGACAACACTATAAATTGAACAGTTTACAACTTGTGATGATGAGCGCTTATCAGGATAAACTAAACACTTGATTTTCAAAAGTATGTGAAATGTCAGAGAGTCTGTTATTGTGGCGACATTTCAATGCATTGAAACGTGGCGATGAACAAAACAAACTTTTATTGGTTGTTTGACATGTCGATCAAACCAGCCACATGGGCCTTGGCCAATGAAAGCTGCCATGAGTTCCAGACCTTTAAAAAAAAAAATCTATTCAAGTTTATTTGTATAGCACTTTATACAATACAAATCGTTACAAATCAACTTTGCAGAAAATTATGTTTCTACAATATTTAGTAGTAGCTTATAAGTGGTGACTGTCAGTTTGTGCACGAATGAAAGGATTTTCAGAAAAATTTATACAAGACGTAGTCAGCCAGATGATGAATATAATTATATATTATTAATAATTAATAATTATTATATGATTCAGTCACACTTGTAGCAATATTTGTTAGTTCTGTTCTTGATTCAGGGTCAGCATCATCTGAGGTCCTCTGAGGGTCAGCATCATCTCTTCTCAGGTGTTCTGGATCCAGACTGGAGCTTGTGTAAATCCTAGTTACCACGGGATGAAGATCCAGCAGAAACAGAGAAACACATAGAGACATCATTAGCATAGCTGCTGATCCAACAAAGTAAAATGAATTAGTTTAACCCAAGCTAATGAATAATAATGCACATTTGATCAGATACAACTACACTCACAATTTAAGAGATGCATTATTCGAATGCTTAGCATGTGTTTTTAATCTAGATTTAAACAGAGAGAGTGTGTCTGAACCCCTAACATTATCAGGAAGGCTATTCCAGAGTTTGGGAGCCAAATGTGAGAAAGCTCTACCTCCTTTAGTGGACTTTGCTATCCTAGGAACTACCAAAAGTCCAGCGTTTTGTGACCTTAGGGAGCGTGATGGGTTGTAGCGTGGTAGAAGGCTAGTTAGGTACGCAGGAGCTAAACCATTTAGGGCCTTATAGGTAAGTAATGATAATTTGTAACTGATACGGAACTTAATAGGTAGCCAGTGCAGAGACTGTAAAATTGGGGTAATATGATCATATTTTCTTGACCTGGTAAGGACTCTAGCTGCTGTGTTTTGGACGACCTGTAGCTTGTTTATTGACGAAGCAGGACAACCACCTAGAAGTGCATTAAAATAGTCCAGTCTAGAGGTCATGAATGCATGAACTAGCTTTTCTGCATCAGAAACAGATAACATGTTTCGTAGCTTGGCAATGTTTCTAAGATGGAAGAATGCAGTTTTTGTAACATTGGAAATATGATTTTCAAAAGACAAATTGCTGTCTAATATAACACCCAGATTTCTGACTGTAGAGGAAGTAACAGTACATCCGTCTAGTTGCAGATTGTAATCTACAAGACTCTGTGTAGTGTTTTTTGGTCCAATAATTAATATCTCTGTCTTATCCGAATTTAATTGGAGAAAATTATTTGTCATCCAATCTTTTACATTTTTAACACACTCTGTTAGCTTAGATAATTGGGAAGTTTCATCTGGTCTCGTTGAGATATACAGCTGAGTATCATCAGCATAACAGTGGAAGCTAATTCCGTATTTTCTAATAATAATACCAAGGGGCAACATGTATATTGAAAATAGAAGGGGACCTAGGACGGATCCTTGTGGCACTCCATATTTTACTGGTGATAAATGAGATGACACCCCATTTAAGTAAACACAATGGTAGCGATCGGACAGGTAGGATCTAAACCATTTTAGAGCCTGCCCTTGAATACCTGTATAGTTTTGTAATCGATCTATGAGTATGTCATGATCTATGATGTCGAACGCAGCACTAAGATCAAGTAAGACTAGAAATGAGATGCAGCCTTGATCTGACGCAAGGAGCAGGTCATTTGTAATTTTAACAAGTGCAGTTTCTGTGCTATGGTGGGGCCTAAAACCTGACATTCGTCATACAGATCATTTTTGTGCAGGAAGGAGCTCAATTGAGCAGACACAACTTTTTCTAAAATTTTAGACATAAATGGAAGATTTGAAATAGGCCTATAATTTGCCAGTACACTAGGATCTCTCTATCTCTCTGTATTGTCACACCCCTATTGTGGATAAGCAGGGATATAGCTCATTTTCCAAGTGTATTATATAGCTTTTGCCCCTGGAAAAAAAGTTCAAGCTCAGGAAATGTTTTTTTTACTTTAACCCTGGTATGCATGCAATAACACTGAATAAAACACAACCAAGTTTAAGTGAAGTTATAGTATTTAAGTGTGATTTAATAAAAGCATGATTGATATTTTAAATATCTTGTGTATGTGTGTGTGTGTGTGTGTGTGTGTAGGTGTACATATTTGAAAATAATATTTACTATCAGTCGGATGTCAGGAGTAACTCCCTGCGACTGACCTCATCTGGAAAAGAGGGCGTCATCTATAACGGCATCGCTGATTGGCTCTATGAAGGTGAGACTTGGTCTATTATATCTCTGTATAAGATTTAAGAAATATTTGATGATGGTGCATTTTTCCTCTTGTGAGACACATATAGCACAGTAAGTGTTGTCCAATTTTCTCTTGTGTAAGTTGATTGTAAGTTACCTCACAGTTTCTCCAGATGAAGATGCGTGGTGAAGCTCAGGTGTTTGACTTTGAGATCTCATACAGCACAGATAAAAAATCCAGTTTTCCATTCAGTTTTTAAAACTCTTGTTTTGTTGGAAACACACATGCACAGAGGAGGTCCTGCACATGCATGTGGCACACTGGTGGTCACCTGATGGCGAACGCTTGGCATTTCTGGTCCTGAATGACAGTCTGGTGCCAAACATGGTGTTGCCCACTTTCACCGGTTCTACATACCCTAAAGGCAAACAGTACCCATATCCGAAGGTAAGTGTCTGTGCTTGACCTTCACATCCTCATGCTCAGATCAAGTTAAGTCAAGTCAAGTCTGTTTTATTGTCAATTATTCCACATGTGCAGCACATACATATAGAACATTTTAATTGTGTTACTCAGACTTTTGGTGCATAAAAATAACACTAACAGTAGAGCATAAAAATACAGATAGATACAGATTAAATATAAATTACAACTATACAGTTAAAGCAGCACAAGGCACATGGCATATAGAGTGCAAACCAGTGAAGTATATAAACAGTGCAGATAAAATAATTATAAAATGATTGTAGTGCAAAATTGACAAAAAGCTTGTTTAAATTGACAAAAAGCATTCAGCGGTGCCTGGGGTGGGGGTTGCAGGGGGGCGAGAGGGAGTTCAGCTTCCTGATGAATGAAGCTATCCTTCAGTCTGCTGGTCCTGGCCTGGAGACTCCGCAGTCTCCTCTCTGATGGCAGTAGACTGAAGACGCTGTGTGATGGGTGAGTGGGATCACCTGCGATGCAGAGGGCTTTACGGGTGAGACGGGTTCCATAAATGTCCTAGAGGGAAGGGAGGGAGACACCAATGATCCTCTCATCTGCTTTCACTATGTGTTGAAGAGTCTTCCGGCAGGATGCGTTACAGGCACCATACCACAAAGTGATGCAACAGTTTCAATCAGACCCATTGCCACAGGTATATAAAGACAAGCACTAGCCATGCATTCTGCATTTTTTAAACATTTGTGGAAAAAATGGGTCATTCTGAAGAGCTCAGTGATTTAAGCATGGATGCCACCTATCACAGTAACAGTGTCAGTTCATGAAATTTAATCTCTGCCAGACATTCTACACTCAACTATAAGTGGTGTTATTGGAAAGTGAAAGTATTTAGGAGCAGCAGAAGACCATGTACAGTCACAGAGTGGGTCACCAAGTGCTGAGGTGCATGGAGAATAAAATTGAATCAATGCTCTGCTGATTCCAGACCTCCAAAATTCCACCGGCATTAACATCAGCACAAAAACTGTGTGGCGGGAGCTTAGGTTGGCCAATTTAAAGCTGATCTGTGTGTGTGTGGCAAGTCAATTAACCTTTATTAATATAGTTCTTTAAACAAAATACATTGCGTCAAAGCAACTGAACAACATTCATTAGGAAAACAGTGTCTCAATAATGCAAAATGACACTTAAAGGCAGTTCATCATTGAATTCAGTGATGTCATCTCTGTTCAGTTAAATAGTGTCTGTGCATTTATTTGCAATCAAGTCAACGATATCACTGTAGATGAAGTGACCCCAACTAAGCAAGCCAGAGGCGACAGTGGCAAGGAACCAAAACTTAATCGGTGACAGAATGGATAAAAAAAACCTTGGGAGAAACCAGGCTCAGTTGGGGGGCCAGTTCTCCTCTGACCAGACGAAACCAGTAGTTCAATTCCAGACTGCAGCAAAGTCAGATTGTGCAGAAGAATCATCTGTTTCCTGTGGTCTTGTCCTGGTGCTCCTCTGAGACAAGGTCTTTACAGGGGATCTGTATCTGGGGTTCTAGTTGTCCTGGTCTCCGCTGTCTTTCAGGGATGTAGAGGTCCTTTCTAGGTGCTGATCCACCATCTGGTCTGGATACGTACTGGATCCGGGTGACTGCAGTGACCCTCTGATCTGGACACAGACTGGATCTGGTGGCCACGGTGACCTCGGAATAAGAGAGAAACAGACTAATATTAGCATAGATGCCATTCTTCTAATGTTGTAGCAAATACATAGGGTGTTATGTGAAGTGTTTCCGGTTCGGGTTTTCCTAATTAATGCAGCCTTTAATGGATTTGGATATTAAAAGCATATTAGTATGTTATGTGTATGCCAGGTTAAAGAGATGGGTCTTTAATCTAGATTTAAACTGCAAGAGTGTGTCTGCCTCCCGAACAATGTTAGGTAGGTTATTCCAGAGTTTAGGCGCCAAATAGGAAAAGGATCTGCCGCCCGCAGTTGATTTCCATATTCTAGGTTAGGGTTAGGGCATTTTGGACTAGCTGTGGTTTGTTTACCAAGCGTGCAGAACAACCACCCAATAAAGCATTACAATAATATAACCTTGAGGTCATAGATGCATGGATTAACATATCTGCATTTGACAGCATAGGCCGTAATTTAGAAATATTTTTGAGATGGAAAAATGCAGTTTTACAAATGCTAGAAACGTGGCTTTCTAAGGAAAGATTGCTATCAAATAGCACACCTAGGTTCCTAACTGATGACGAAAAATTGACAGAGCAGCCATCAAGACTTAGACAGTGTTCTATGTTAATACATGCAGAGTTATTAGTTCCTATAATTAACACCTCTGTTTTTTCAGAATTTAGCAGTAAGAAATTACTCGACATCCAGTTTTTTATATCAAATATGCATTCCATTAGTATTTCAAGTTGTTGTGTTTCACCGGGCCGCGAAGAAATATAGAGCTGAGTATCATCAGCATAACAGTGAAAGCTAACGCCATGTTTCCTGATGATATCTCCCATGGGTAACATATAAAGCGTGAAGAGTAGCGGCCCTAGTACTGAGCCTTGAGGTACTCCATACTGCACTTGTGATCGATATGATACCTCTTCATTCACTGCAACGAATTGATGGTGGTCATATAAGTACGATTTAAACCATGCTAATGCACTTCCATTAATGCCAACTGTTCCAGTCTAATAGAGAGATACAACCAAGATCATATGAGAAAAACAGGTCATTTGTAACTCTAAGGAGAGCAGTCTCAGTACTATGATATGGTCTAAATCCTGACTGGAAAACCTCACAGATATAATTTTTCTCTAAGAAAAATAAGATAAGATAAGATACTTTTCTAGTATCATTGACAGAAAACCATGGTGAGGTGGACCATTAAAGACACATGCGTCATTATTTGATGTAAAATGAGATTGAAGTTTAAAAAGGGGGAAATAACATGGGAAATTCTGGGTTGCCTTTCTAAAGCCTGCTTTTAATCCAGAACAGTTTTTTGTGGGTTTCAACATGTACAGTGTGAAAAAACGTAATAGTATAGTATAGTATATTATGAGGATTTATGATACTAGATTATAAATAGGTTGAATGCCACGTTTGTCCATTTACTACAAATAAAATCATCAACCCAGTGTTTAGGAAGGTACAGTGTGAAACATCAGTTTACGAATACACCATTAATTGTAAACCCTAGTATGAGCACCATTTAAACATGAAACAAAATACAGTTTGGGATTCCATTTGCCAGGGTTTAGAATGACATAGAGTTAACTAGATTAAGTGTGAATATTGTGCAGTGATTCTGGGTACAGAGGCCTTCAGGGACTCCACTGAGACCCATGCATGATGGGATTGATATAGACACTCGTTTTAATTAATTTTTATCTAATTGAATGACACTTTGACATATTGAAGACAAATTGTTTAGACATTTTAGGGTGGCAGTATGTTGAAGGAAATGTCACATTCCTTTTGTCATCTGTCCTTAATGAAAAGATTGAATTATTTGTGTAGGTCATGTTTTTATAACTGTAATTATTCACACGTGTTTTGTTTGCAGGCTGGGCAGCTCAATCCCATGGTGAAAGTGTTTGTAGTCAATCTGTACGGACCGACACACACTCTTGAACTCACACCACCAGATGAGCTCAAGCTCAGGTATGGCATTTGTGTGTTCGGGTCTGTGGTGGAGACTCAGCCGATGCTCTGACGCTCTCTGTGTCTGTAGGGAGCACTATGTGGTTATGGTGAAGTGGATCAGTAAGACCAAGACAGCAGTGCGCTGGTTAAACCGAGCGCAGAACGTCTCTATTCTGACCGTCTGCGACTCCACCACTGGAGCCTGCATCAAGGTACACACATCACACACAAAAAACACACACACACACTTACTCACTCACACACAGAGCTGTGCTTCCTAAGGATGATAATATGCTTTACAGCTGAATTTGTCAATGTCATTGTCATGATGATGATGGTGATGTTTCTTTTCAGAGGCATGAGGAAACATCAGAAGTTTGGCTCTCAAAACAGGTGAATCTCCACTAGATGTTTGCATCATGATCTTCCATCACATGAGTTTAATGCATCTATTGTCTCCAGAATCAAGAGCCGTTCTTCTCACGAGACGCCAGCCGATTCTTCCTGACCGTCCCGGTAAAGCAGGGAGGACGAGGAGACTTCCACCACATCGCCATGTTCACCTCTCAGGTACAGACATGGCAGGACAGAATGATGCCAATGCGTTTGAATCTGTATGTGATCGAGAGCGTGTTGATGTCCTCGTGTGTTTATGTAGGCACGTGCGGATCAGAACGAGGTGCGACATCTTACATCAGGTAACTGGGAGGTGACGCAGATTCTGGCTTACGATGAGAACAGCCAGAGCATGTGAGTAAAACATGAACCTCCAGTATGTCACAATATCATCACCAGGCCTCTAATAATGAAGGGATCAGCAAATGTGACCTAACTGTATTACATGTGATCACAGTGTTTTGAAACCACTGTAAATCTTAGTCTGTTCTAATGCAGATATTTCCTGAGCACTGAGGGCTCCTCGACCCGCAGGCAGCTCTTCAGGTGAGATTCATGTCTGTTTGTGTCCATTCCTCCAGAACCGTTCATCAAATGCGCTCCTCATAGTAAAACTTATTCATGAAATACATCAACACTGTGTCCTGATTTAATGAGCGTCCCTCTGATGACCAAGGTGTGTAATAGTGATGTGAGTTTACATAAGTTCGACAGGAAGCCGGGCCTCTGATTGGTCCGTTCTGTGTGCAGTGTGTCCACAGTAGGCTTGTTTCCACGGCGATGTCTGACCTGTGAGCTGAATAAAGCTCACTGCACGTTCTTCAGTGCTATTGTTAGCCCCACTAATCAACACGTCCTATTGCACTGCAAAGGTAAGAAGACCAATTATTATTTACCCCCACATTACAGTCCGCAGTCCTGCTGAGTGACCTTTCGCCCCACCATCCAAACTAGCACAGGTTATGGTTAAAGTATCTGGTTTTCCTGCAGGTCCAGGAGCGCCGACAGTGATTATACACTCTCTGAACTCTGCCAGTGAGTATTTATTATTTAAATGTATCCTTCTATAAGTCTGTCCACTGTGTCCTATGTTAAAAACTGTTCTTTCTTCTTAAAATTCTCTCGTCAGATTATTACATCCTGGAGAATAACTCTGTGCTAAAAGCTGCTCTCAGATACAAACGAATCCAGCTGCTGGAGTACAGAAGCATCCAGACCGACCACTTCGGTAACGTACTGCTCCGTTCAGCTGATAAACAGGTTTCAGCAGCTTTAGCAGACCGTGTGAAGCATTAGAATTGCTGGATCTGCTGTAGTGAAACAGACTTGAATGCCTTTGAAGATATTTGATAGAACGTTGGTCTGTTCTTCATGTGTTTTTGCAGAATTGCCACTGAAGGTCGCCTATCCACCCGATTTCTCTGAGTCCCGCACTTACGCCCTTCTGCTGATGATGTAAGAAGATCTGTGTGTGTGTGTGTGGTGTTCTGTTGAAGATTAAAGCAGTTTGTAGTTCAAAGTGTTGATTTGCGCTCTTAGAATCACAGTAATATGTTGCTGGTTTTCAGATTGTCATAGTTGGTGTGGAAGCCTGACAGAAATACAGCATATGACTGGAGCGTTACAAAATTGCTCCATTTACCTTGAACATAAAAATCAATGAAGGACAGGGTCAGGATGAACTTGATTGCCTCAAGCAGACATTGTCCTTTATCCAGATCTGCGTGTCGGCCTCACCTCACTAAATGCTGAGTCCTGACCCTTGCTCATTCTCTGCATGTCATGACATTTAGAAACTGAACTGAACGTTTCTTCAACATTATCAGGAGCACCTGCAGTATTTTTATCTTTGATTTCCTTTCCATTCTCAAAGAGTCTCCTCACACTGAGACTCTGAGAATACCTAACAGATATTGCTCCATCATCAGTACTGTACAGCAGTGATGCAAAGATTTTGACTGATTGTTTACCCTAAACCCTAAAAAGTCAGTTACAAGCAAAAAGAAATCTGCTATCATATCATGTTTTTTGTAAATGTGTGTGGACTACTTCCACTAATTCCTCTATGCTCTACTGGACAGTGGATAGAGGTTTTGTTCATTTGGTGCTATTAGATCCGTCATCACTGCATTGGTTGATGGGGTTTTGAGTAGCTTCCCTTCACTCTCTATCTGCTGAAAAACAACTGATTCCTACTACACACTACTCCGTGATATGTGTCGGGTCCCCGCTATAATAGCAACATTGACAAATGCCTCCAGAACAAGCGGGAACCCAGTGTGCCTGTAGCTTTCTCTATTTCAGTTTGATCATGTAATAGAAAGTCTAAGGCCTTCTCAAGCTGAAGGGCAAACTCCTCTAATCTGTGGCCTATTATGCATCAAACTAAGATTGATATAAAGACACAAAGCACTGCCATCAAGTTATCACTTTTAAACATTTGCTCACTAAGAAATAGATAATTTCTTATCAATGACTTTATAACCACAAACAATCTGGATTTTATGTTTCTAAATGAAACATGGCTTGAAGACAGCTGCAGTGCAACAATCCTAAATGAAGCAGCCCCTCCTAACTTCACTTACATGAGTGTCTGCAGGACTGTTAGAAGAGGTGGGGGTGTAGCTGCTCTATTTAAAGATGTCTATCAATGCAAGCAAGTGTCATTTGGTCAGTACTTGTCTTTTGAATATCTAGGGATTGTGCTGAAAGGTGCTCCACGCATTCTGTTTATTATTATTTACAGGCCTCCAAAATACTCTCCAGCCTTTGTTGAAGAGGTCACAGAAATGTTATCAATGATTTCCACAGAGTTTGACTGTTTTGCAATTGCAGGGGATTTTAATATTCACATAGATAATGCAGAAAACAAAACTACAAAAGAAATGATAACGGTTCTAAACACCTTTGACCTGACTCAGCATGTGCATGGACCCACACATAAAAGTGGACACACTCTGGATCTAATCATCAGTAGGGGTCTAAACATTTCATCCATTGTTACTAAGGACATAGCACTATCTGATCACTTCTGTATTTTCTTTGATATATTGACCTCTGCTAACACTGAATCTAGATCTGTCTCTGTCAGAAGGAGATGCATAAACGAGAACACAAGTGTACTATTTATGGAGGCTATATCTTTAACACCAAGCATTTCTGCAGACTCTGTTGATATTCTCCTTGATTCCTTCAACTCAAAAGTTAAGAATGTTATTGATGATATTGCTCCAATAATAGTCAGTAAGAAAACAAACAGACAGAAATCAGTTTGGAGAAGATCAACAGCAGTTCAGACTATGAAAAGAAATTGCAGAAAAGCAAAGCGGATGTGGAGGAAGACGAAACTTGAAATTCACTATAGCATCTATAAAGACATCCTTCATGCTTTTAATGTGAAACTAGCCACAGCTAGACAGAACTTCTTCTCAAACCTTATAAACAGTAACTTAAATAACACTCATACTCTTTTTGCCACTGTTGAGAGACTGACAATCCCCCCAAGTCAGATTCCCAGTGATATGCTCTCAGACAGCAAATGCAATGAGTTTGCTTCTTTCTTTTCTGTGAAGATCATAAATATCAGGAAGGCGATTAGCACATCCTCAAGTAATGCAGAGGTCAGACAGATTCGGCCAAAATATCAAAAAGATAATATGTCTATTTTTGAAACAATTGATAGTGCATAGTGCAGCACCTAAAATCATCAACCTGCTATCTTGACACACTTCCCACATCTTTTTTCATAAGTGTGCTTATCTGCTTAGAAGCAGATCTCTTAGAAGTGGTGAATGCCTCACTTTTTTCTGGGACATTTCCAAACTCACTAAAAACTGCAGTTATTAAGCCCCTACTGAAAAAGAGCAATATTGATAACACCATTTTGAGCAATTTTAGACCAATGTCTAATCTTCCTTTTATAGACAAAATTATAGAAGGTAGTTTTTAATCAGCTGAACAAATACTTAAACTCAAATGGATACCTAGACAATTTTCAATCTGGTTTCTGACCGCATCACAGCACAGAGACAGCACTCATTAAGATAATAAATGATATTCGCTTAAATTGTGACTCTGGCAAAATATGGGTGCTGGTATTGCTAGATCTCAGTGCTGCGTTTGACACTGTCGATCATAACATACTACTAGAGAGACTGGAAAACTGGGTCTGGCTTTCTGGGATGGTACTCAATGGTTCAGATCATACTTAGAAGGGAGAGGCTATTATGTGAGTCTAGGAGAGCACAAGTCTAAGTGGACGTCCATGACATGCGGAGTCCCACAAGGCTCAGTTCTAGCACCGCTCTTGTTTAGCCTGTATATGCTCCCACTAAGTCAAATAATGAGAAAGAACCAAATTGCCTACCACAGCTATGCTGATGATACCCAGATTTACCTAGCCTTATCTCCAAATGACTACAGCCCCATTGACTCCCTCTGCCAATGCATTGATGAAATTAATAGTTGGATGTGCCAGAACTTTCTTCAGTTAAACAAGGAAAAAACTGAAGTCATTGCATTTGGAAACAAAGATGAAGTGTTCAAGGTGAATGCATACCTTGACTCTAGGGGTCAAACAACTAAAAATCAAGTCAGGAATCTTGGTGTGATTCTGGAGACAGACCTTAGTTTCAATAGTCATGTCAAAGCAGTAACTAAATCAGCATACTATCATTTAAAAAACATTGCAAGAATTAGATGTTTTGTTTCCAGCCAAGACTTGGAGAAACTTGTTCATGCCTTTATCACCAGCAGGGTGGACTATTGTAATGGGCTCCTCACTGGCCTTCCCAAAAAGACCATTAGACCAATAGTATGTTCCTGCACAACCGGAGGCTGCAGATTCAGGACCGCAGATCTGGGCCGCAGTTCTAGGACCCTAGTTTTTCCTGACAGCGCCACCTACCGTACTGGCCAATATAGCGATGGCTGCAGTTTCAGGAACGCAGTTCTAGAACTCTGTTGGTTTAGTTTGCAATCACGTTACTTTGTATATAGCATCAATATATTAATCTCAGTAGCATGTTTTTTTTATTTAAAATGCAGCAGAGTTAAATTACTAAGTGTGCGTTGAGTCACAATTTTTAATTTAAACATGAATTTACACATAATATAAATGAAATATAAATTTTGTAAAATTGATGTATATCAATGTTAAAACAATTGTAAAAAATTAAGAACCTTAAAAGTCTTGAATTGTCTCTTGAAAAGTCTCTTGACTTTTTAAAAGTTGTTGAGAGGCAAGACAAGACACAAGAATGATTCAAGAATGTTTATTTATATACATATATACATACATACATATACATATACATATACATATATATATATATATATATATATATATATATATATATATATATATATATATATATATACAGTATTGTTCAAAATAATAGCAGTACAAAGTGACTAACCAGAATAATCAAGGTTTTTCGTATATTTTTTTATTGCTAAGTGGCAAACAAGTTACCAGTAGGTTCAGTAGATTCTCAGAAAACAAATGAGACCCAGCATTCATGATATGCACGCTCTTAAGGCTGTGCAATTGGGCAATTAGTTGAATTAGTTGAAAGGGGTGTGTTCAAAAAAATAGCAGTGTGGCATTCAATCACTGAGGTCATCAATTTTGTGAAGAATCAGGTGTGAATCAGGTGGCCCCTATTTAAGGATGAAGCCAACACTTGTTGAACATGCATTTGAAAGCTGAGGAAAATGGGTCGTTCAAGACATTGTTCAGAAGAACAGCGTACTTTGATTAAAAAGTTGATTAGAGAGGGGAAAACCTATAAAGAGGTGCAAAAAATGATAGGCTGTTCAGCTAAAATGATCTCCAATGCCTTAAAATGGAGAGCAAAACCAGAGAGACGTGGAAGAAAACGGAAGACAACCATCAAAATGGATAGAAGAATAACCAGAATGGCAAAGGCTCAGCCAATGATCACCTCCAGGATGATCAAAGACAGTCTGGAGTTACCTGTAAGTACTGTGACAGTTAGAAGACGTCTGTGTGAAGCTAATCTATTTTCAAGAATCCCCCGCAAAGTCCCTCTGTTAAAAAAAAGGCATGTGCAGAAGAGGTTACAATTTGCCAAAGAACACATCAACTGGCCTAAAGAGAAATGGAGGAACATTTTGTGGACTGATGAGAGTAAAATTGTTCTTTTTGGGTCCAAGGGCCACAGGCAGTTTGTGAGACGACCCCCAAACTCTGAATTCAAGCCACAGTACACAGTGAAGACAGTGAAGCATGGAGGTGCAAGCATCATGATATGGGCATGTTTCTCCTACTATGGTGTTGGGCCTATTTATCGCATACCAGGGATCATGGATCAGTTTGCATATGTTAAAATACTTGAAGAGGTCATGTTGCCCTATGCTGAAGAGGACATGCCCTTGAAATGGTTGTTTCAACAAGACAATGACCCAAAACACACTAGTAAACGGGCAAAGTCTTGGTTCCAAACCAACAAAATTAATGTTATGGAGTGGCCAGCCCAATCTCCAGACCTTAATCCAATTGAGAACTTGTGGGGTGATATCAAAAATGCTGTTTTTGAAGCAAAACCAAGAAATGTGAATGAATTGTGGAATGTTGTTAAAGAATCATGGAGTGGAATAACAGCTGAGAGGTGCCACAAGTTGGTTGACTCCATGCCACACAGATGTCAAGCAGTTTTAAAAAACTGTGGTCATACAACTAAATATTAGTTTAGTGATTCACAGGATTGCTAAATCCCAGAAAAAAAAAATGTTTGTACAAAATAGTTTTGAGTTTGTACAGTCAAAGGTAGACACTGCTATTTTTTTGAACACACCCCTTTCAACTAATTGCCCAATTGCACAGCCTTAAGAGCGTGCATATCATGAATGCTGGGTCTTGTTTGTTTTCTGACAATCTACTGAACCTACTGGTAACTTGTTTGCCACGTAGCAATAAAAAATATACTAAAAACCTTGATTATTCTGGTTAGTCACATTGTACTGCTATTATTTTGAACAATACTGTATTATAGTTCAAACCAAAAGTTTGGACACACCTTCTCATTTAAAGAGTTTTCTTTATTTTCATGACTATGAAAATTGTAGAGTCACACTGAAGGCATCAAGGGCTATTTGAGCAAGAAGGAGAGTGATGGGGTGCTGCTGATGACCTGGCCTCCACAGTCACTGGACTAGAACCCAATCCAGATGGTTTAGGGGTGAGCTGGACCACAGACAGAAGACAAAAGGTCCAACAAGTGCTAAGCATCTCTCGGGGAACTCCTTCACTGTTGAAGACCATTTCAGGGGACTACCTCTTGAAGCTCATCAAGAGTATGCCAAGAGTGTGCAAAGCTGTAATCAGAGCAAAAGGTGGCTACTTTGAAGAACCTACAATATGACATATTTTCAGTAGTTTCACACTTTTTTGTTATGTATATAATTCCATATATAATACCACATGTGTTAATTCATAGTTTTGATGCCTTCAGTGTGAATCATGAAAATAAAACTCTTTGAATGAGAAGGTGTGTCCAAACTCTTGGTCTGTACAGTATATACATGTCATTTTTGTGACAACATCACAACAGCACCAAAGTGAACCCCTTTTCCATCAGTTGCTGCATGGATAGAACGGCTGTAGGCTTCAACTCTAGAGAAAGAGAGAGCGAGAGACAGAGAGAAATAAATAAGAAACATTTGTTTAACATTCAACTGGAATATATATATATATATATATATATATATATATATATATATATATAATTATTAATTCATAGATAGCAGTTCTCACTATGTAAACTTTGCACCGTTTAAACGTTATAAAATAAAACTTAATTAAATATCGATACTCACCGTCTGGTTGCTGTCCACTTCGTCCATCTTTAATTAGTGTTGATTCAGTACAGTAGGTGGCGCTGTCACAAAAATACTAGGGTCCTAAAGCTGCGGTCACAGAATTGCGGTCCTATAACTGCAGCCTCCGGTTGTGCAGGAATACCCTTCTCCATTAGACAGCTGCAGCTCATCCAGAACGCTGCTGCCAGGATTCTGACTAGAACCAGAAAATCTGAGC
>NC_039276.1:4946129-5011129 GCF_003368295.1 Carassius auratus
CAGTGGAAATCATTACATTTTTTTTATTTTTAAGTAGAATGTGACCATATAAGAAGTTACACAAGCAACCAACCCCAAAACTATCATACAGAGTGTTTTGTAGCTCTCACATCACAGTAACACAGTTTCCATTTATTTTTCTTAAGGTTTCATAATATTTATCTGATTTATGTTATATGATAAAATATAAAAATATGATGAAAATGAAATAAATAAATAAATAAACATTGTATTTGTATTTTCCTGATTAAAAGAGAAATCCAAAGTCTTCTGTAAAAACCTTTAACTCTGTCAAATAAAATCAAACTAAATTTTTTTATGTTAAAGAAATTAGTTAATGAGAAATATGTCTCATGCTTATTTAAACAGAATTGGGTCAAATATGTCAAAGTTTACTTTATTTTGCTATACTCATTTACATAAATGAACTATAGTGTCATGCTCCCAGAGTTGGGTATAACGCGTTACATAGTAAAACCTTACTGTAATTTAATTACTTTTCCTGGTAATGCAGTATGCCCTTTAATAAATCACTGGAGAATGTCCTACAACATTTATTAGATTCAATGAAAGTTGTATTTCAGTTTGTATGAATCAAAATACTGCGCTCGACATACTTGAGTTTGGCATTATAGTTCGGCAAAATTTCACAAACGAAACAAGTTAATGTCCCAGTAAGTGAAAAATAAATGACTCATTAGAATGAGATATCTGCTGCATTAAGCCACTTCAGTGTCACAAATCAAGGCTTATTCCTCACAGCGCGATTACTTTATCAAATAATATTTGTTTTCGAAATGATTTACTTCATTTAATAATATACACTACAAGCTTTCTTTAGATATACTGTATTTCTCAGGTCATTTTCTTTCATTTTACTGACTCGTTTCAAGAAGATATTCACAGAGACTGAATGCAGAAATTATTTTACAAAACAAAAACAAAAAAACATTTGTAGATATTGGGAATGTAGGCTATGAAAAAGAATAGACTGTATTTTTTCAGTTACTATTAAATTAATGAAAGAACTATGGGTTTCTCTTTGAAACATGTATTAGGCTACTTCAATGTGGAAAATATAACAATGAAAGATATCGCCTTCATCAGTCAATGAAGAAATTGAAACACCATGATGTTTCTTTGTCAGGTTTATTTGGGAAATCAGCTAACAAGATATATGAAGACATTGTTAAGTTTATAAGAGAATGTGAATTAAGTAAAAGAATATATATATATATATATATATATATATATATATATATATATATATATATATATATATATTTGTTTGTTTTGTTTTGTTTGTTTGTTTGTTTGTTAGCTAGGTTTTTTTGTTTTTGTTTGTTTTTGTTTTTGTTTTTTGGCCTCCTTCCCCATCATAGATAATGCATAAATCTTGATCCACACTCCAGTCCAGTCGGTGGCGGTAATGCACCTATAAGCTGGTTTGCCAACCGCCAATAAAACACCGAAGAAGAAGGGTTTCTCTCTTTGCATGGTGGAATGAGGAGTGTGCAATAACAGTTAAGAGGAAAAGGAAAGCATTTAAAATTCTAAGGAAAACATGATAATATATAAAAAGGCACAAGCAGAAACTAGAAGAACAATTAGGGAAGTGAAGAAAGAATATTGGAGAGCATATTGTGATGAAATTGGGAAAAATACTCCAATAGGGGAAGTATGGAGTATGATTAAAAAGATGAGTGGCATTAGAAGAGAATATGAGTATCCTGTGTTAAGTAGTGGAGAAGAAATAGCAATAAGTGATGAGGAGAAAGCAGAAATGTTTAGAAAAGAATTTTCAAAAATAAATAGTTCGAATAATTTGATGAAGGATGGTAAGGAAATGAGGGAGAAGTTATTAAAAGAACATCCATTTATTTTAGGGAAAAAAAGAGTAACAAATAATATTCTAGATGTGCCTTTTTCATATTCAGAATTGAAGAGGGCATTAAAAAATACAAAAGCGTCAACTCCAGGACAGGATGGAATTAGTTATGTAATGTTAAAAAAGTTAAGTGAAGAATCTCTTAAAGTCATTCTAGAGTTTTACAACAGGGTATGGGAAGAAGGGACGTTACCTAAGAATTGGAAAGAAGCTGTAACAATTCCTATTAGAAAACCAGGTAAAGATCCAAGTATTCCACTAAACTACAGACCGATAGCGTTGACAGCACATTTAGGTAAAGTAATGGAAAAAATGATTACAGAACGTTTAATGTATCATATGGAGAATAATAATTTTTTTTCCCCATATCAAAATGGTTTTAGACAGGGAAAAAGTACAATGGACTCAATTATTAATTTGGATTCAGATATAAGGAAAGCTTTGATAAATAAAGAAACTCTAGTAGCAGTTTTCTTTGACGTAGAAAAAGCATATGATATGCTATGGAAGGAAGGTTTATTGATCAAATTAGATCAAATTGGAATAGACGGAAAATTATATAATTGGATTAAAGAGTTTTTAATGGAAATAAATATTAAAGTAAAGATTGGTGAATATATATCAAGGAAAGGAATAATTGAGAATGGAACTCCGCAGGGTAGTGTCATAAGTCCTTTGTTGTTTATTATTATGATAAATTATGTATTTGCAACAATAGATAAGAATATAAATAAATCACTGTTCGCGGATGATGGAGCGCTGTGGTTTAGAGGTAGGAATGTAGAATATATTGTTAATAAAATGCAAGCAGTGTTAAAAAGTGTTGAGAAATGGTCTTATAAATGGGGTTTTAAATTTTCAGTGGAGAAAACTAAATATATATTTTTTACAAATAAAAGGTCAAGTATTGATTTAAAGATGAAGTTATATAATAAAGAAATAGAACAAGTTAAAGATATAAGATTTTTAGGTATGTGGTTTGATGCCAAAGCTACATGGAGTGTACATATAAACAAGATGGAGGAAAAGTGTAAGAAGATATTAAACGTAATGAGGTGTATTTCAGGACGAGAATGGGGGGCTGACAGAGTGGCATTAAAAACAATTTATTCAACAATGATAAGAGCAATATTAGATTATGGTTGTATTGCATACGGAACAGCAGCTAAGTCACAGTTAGGAAAGTTAGAGCGAATTCAATCTCAAGCGTTGAGAATATGTTGTGGAGCTTACCCTTCCTCTCCTGTTTCAGCATTACAGGTGGAGATGGGGGAGATGCCAATTCACTTAAGAAGGAAGCAATTGACACTGGCATACTGGGTTAATCTAAAAGGGCAGAAGGATAGTCATCCAACAAAAGGTATACTTGAAACATGTTGGGAACATGGGAAAGGGAAAGTTAACAACTTTGGTTGGATCATTAAGGATTTAGTTCAGGATATGAAATTAAATGAGTACAGTGTTATTCCAGCAGTAATATTACCAACAATACCATTATGGATATTACCTCAACCCAAGGTAGATTTATTATTATTGGAATCAAGGCAAGATAAAAATAGGAGGCAGTTGGAGGCAGAGATGACAAAAGAGTATATTGGGAGTAAGTATGAACAATATGTACATGTTTTCACAGATGCATCTAAGGATCCACAAAAGGAACAGGTGTGGGTAGCGTACATCATACCCAGATTGAAAGTGGCAAGAGGGGAAAGAATATCAGATCATGTATCTGTGTTTACAGGAGAGTTACTAGCAATTATGGTAGCAATTAATAAAATAAATGAAATGGGTTTAAGTAAAACGTTAATATGCTCAGATTCAAGTTCGGCCTTGATGTGCCTGGAAGCTCAGAAATCAGATACTAGACAAGATATTGTTTTGGAAATCCTACAGATATTGTTCATGATGCAACAGGAAAATAAGATAGTTCAGTTTTTATGGGTTCCGGCACATACTGGAGTAGCAGGAAATGAAGCAGCAGACAAGTTAGCAAAACAGGCTATGGCAAAAGAAACTATAGATATGGAAGTTAAATATAGCAAATTAGAAATCAAATCAATAATTAAAAGGGAGATAAATAATAATTGGCAAATGTACTGGGACAATGAGGAAAAGGGTAGACATTTACATTCAATACAACCAGTGGTAGGTAGAGGAAGGAAGACAAGTGGAAAAAGGAAGAAAGACTGTATTATTTCTAGATTAAGATTGGGACACACAGGACTTAATTCAACAATGCAAATAATAGGGAAACATCATACAGGTTTGTGTGATTGGTGTGGAATACGAGAAACAGTGGAGCATGTTCTAATTAGGTGTAATAAATATTCAGAGGAAAGAAGTAAGCTAAGAGGAGAACTGCTGATGGAAGGTAATCAGCAATTAACATTAAGGATAATTTTAAATTCAGTAGAAGGGGGTAGGTTAATAATAAAGTTTTTAAGAAGAACCAATTTGATCCATAGAATATAGAAGGGTTCTAAATGTATAATTTTTTTTTTATTTTTTATTTTTATTTATTTATTTTTTTTGTTACAGCATCCCTCTCTGGAATGAGATGGACTTTGCCGTAGATGGAGGAGCTGAACACGCAGCAACATTGAAAGCACGAGTCCTGATTGTTCTGGTAGTGGTGATCTAGTCTAGTGTATTTTGTCTCTGATCTATTACCCACAGTAGATGGCGGTAATGCTCTTTTTAAGAATGCGAACCGCCAAATAAGCACAAAGAAGAAAAAGAAGAAGAAGTTTCTCTCTTTGGACATTCCACAGTACTTCCGGTTCCTGTCTGCGTGCTGCAAAGTGGTTTGTGATTGCAGCTCCGCTTTTCTGTTGAATCTCTATTTTACTATCACTCTCTGTTGTCTAAAGTGATAAAATATAAAGAAAATTCCCATACACTGTTTCTGCCAGCTGAGTACACGCAGCATTGGGTGTTTTCGACTTGAAGCTCGGCTACAGACGGCGAGAGTAACAGACATGTCAGCCGGACACTCTACTCCCGTTAGTGACACTCACGTGGTGTTTGCATACTTTATCACAGATGAAGTGAATTCACTGCATTATTTGTAAAATACACAGATCTTTATTAAATCTTTACGATACAAACAATGAGAACACACAAATAGAGTCATTAATACAGAAACAAAAAATATATATAAAAGAACAGAGACAGGGGGAGTTTCAAATAAATACATTAAAGAAAGAGCATAACTGAATGGTTTTAGCAGCCTTCTTATTTTTTGAATCATGGATCGAATTAATGTACTGTTCCATCTCCTTACCACAAGCAATAAAAGAAGGTTTAGAATTACTAAATTTCACTTTGTGAATATGATATTTCCCTAAAATGATCAATAGATTAACTAGGTATATTTCTTTCTGTTTTTTACTCTTGTTATCATGGAAGCCAAACAGTACATTTTTCCAAAACAAAGAAAAATCAGCAATAAGATTAACAGAAATGTATCGGTACAGATCTTTCCAGAACGTGATGGCATAGGGACATTGCCAGAACAGATGTACCATTGTCTCTGGACATATTCCGCAAAAAGAACAGTTAACATATATGTCAAGCTTAAACCTAAGGAGATAATGCTTAGCAGGATAATACCTTGTATGATTTTTAAAGAGACTTCTCTTACTTTATTCATAAGGAGATATTTGTAAGGAAGGTTCCATATATCCCCCCAATTCAGGTTGTTAACAAAGTTAGACCAATAAGGAACAACATTAGGTATGCTGGTAACATCTTTCTGGAATAAAGAGCGAATATTATGATTATTATTCCTCATTGTGGTTGCGAAACATATTTTACCAACTGAGGTCAACTTAGAGTCCAAATCTGGTAGGCAATCTGGTTTTCCAGCCCCTTTTAAGAGAATTAAAATACCAGATGGGATGGCATCCATAACAATTGCAAACTCTCTTGGGTTGAATGGAATGCCAAAAGTGCAACAGAAAGTTTTTACATACTGCTTTTATTATACAGTGCCGTATTTTCAAGAATAAAGCTCAACATAATCATATACAATTTAAATACTAATACAGTGGGGTATGGTAAACGTGACTCAATTCAAGAGTGACTACATTAAAAAAGCTTTGAACACACACATACAAAAAAAAAAAAAGCCAGGTTTAAAGATAAACAAATGTAAAATTAAAAAAGTGAGTGAATAAAACTAAATAGACCAAACAGACAATAAAAGGCTTTGACATTTCACAAACTCTTAAAAGTATTCAACAAATACATGGTTTTAACAAGCTTTTTTGTGTGTACTGTCCTTAATGGAAACCATATAGTTTTCTAATTCTTTCAATACCACAGAAAAAAAAAGGTTTCTGATTAGTAAATTCACACCTATGAATATGAAACTTACAGCTGCATTAGGTAACTTTTGTAAAAATGCATTTTTTTACATATTTATTAAACCTGTCATTATGTCCTGACAGTAGAATATGAGACAGATAATCTGTGTATAAATCAAGCTCCTCTGGCTCCTCCCAGTGTCATATTGCCATTTGCAGAAACTCCATCGCTCCCGGTAAGAAACAACCAATCAGAGCTGCGGTCCGTAACTTTGTTTGTGTTCAAAATGTAGAAAAATGCATATAATAAGCGAGTACACCATGAATCCATTTTCCAAACCTGAACCTGTCCTGAATCACTAGGGTGCACCTATAATAAGTGTTTATATTCGGACTATTTTAGATTGCTTCGGGGATACCGCGGCGGAGTAACCCAGTACCTTTGTGACTCTTCATAGACATAAACAGAGAGAAGTAGTTCCGGCTACTATGTTCTTCCGCAAGATGCAAGCAGTTCTGTTTATTAACCGCTAGAGCGTCAAAAGTTCCCTACCGCAGCTTTAACTAAAATAATCAAAAGATTAATAATATACGCTTCCTTTACATACTCTTTTCATATTGTAAAAAAAAAAAGAAATATAACATGTTCGTATAACAAAAGAAAATTACATTCTAATTCGTTATTTATCAATTTTGAAACTTCCCACCACAGCCTTTTTGGTATACTGACAGTGCCAGAAAGTATGAGGTACAGTTTCTGGTTGCAAAAAACAAGATGAACACTTTACATCAAGGTCTTCATTAAATTTGGATAAAAAATGTTTAGCAGGGTAAAATTTATGCAGTATATTGAATGAAATTTCCTTGACCTTATTTGTAAGAATATATTTATTAGGTAACAACCAGACCTTATTCCAATTAATAGTTCCAATAAAACTTGACCAATAGGAAATTACATGTGGTTACCTGACAAGTTCTTTTTGAAAAAGGGTACGTAAAGCCTTATTATTTTTGCCTGTCGAAAAAAACAAATCGTATCAGTTAGATGCAATAAAGACACACGTTTAGAGTATGAAATACCTCTACATAAAGAGACAACACCCAAAGAGATAGCACCAATTACAGAGGCAAATTCTTTAGGGGAAACAGGGAGGTTGAAGTATGAAAGAAACTCATCATAAGTTATTAAATGATAATTCAACAACTGACCAACCACAAGAATGCCCTCATCAAACCAAGTTTTCAAAAATATACTCTTATTTTTGTATAAAATAGTAAAATTATTCCAGATGTAAAAATGACATGGAGATAAATTATGCGAGTTGAAAAATCTGAAAATTTGCTCCGCGTTAACCAATCAGGAGCTTGCTCTAGTAATTACGTGATTATGACGTAACTAGTGGAGGCAGAAATCCGAAATTTCAACGGGGGATTAAACATTGTCGCTGTATGTGGATACCCGGAGATGTATGATACATGTTCGTACTTTCATAGAAAAAGGACAGGATATATGTGTGATCCCCTGTGGACGGGACGCAAGTCCGGTAATTCTGCAAACAGCAGCGTACGTGATAACATTGACAACTAGAGCCCCAGATACAGATCCCCTGTAAAGACCTTGTCTCAGAGGAGCACCAGGACAAGACCACAGGAAACAGATGATTCTTCTGCACAATCTGACTTTGCTGCAGCCTGGAATTGAACTACTGGTTTCGTCTGGTCAGAGGAGAACTGACCCCAACTGAGGTTTTTTTCTCCATTCTGTCACCGATAGAGTTTCGGTTCCTTGCCGCTGTCGCCTCTGGCTTGCTTAGTTGGGGTCACTTCATCTACAGCGATATCATTGACTTGATTGCAAATAAATGCACAGACACTGAATTCACTGAATTCAATGATGAACTGCCTTTTTGCTTTATTTACACATCATTTTTCTATTTAATGGTGTTCAGTTGCTTTGTCACATTCTGTATTGTTAAAACCCCTATAAAAATAAAGTTTACTTGACTTACAATGGAAAGACTGTTTAATAAATTTTTTAAGACAATTAAATTTCAGCTGCACATTCTCAAAAACACATACAGTATAAGCAAATCATCATATTATTCTGATTTCTGAAGATCACGCGACACTGAAGACTGGAGGAATGATGCTGATAATTCTGCTTGCTTCACAGGAATAACTGACATTTTAACATACATTCACATATAAAATAGCTATTGTAAATGGTAAAAAAACCAAATAAATTTCACAATATTACTGTTTTTGCTGGACTTTGGATCTCATAAATTCATAGAAACTTATTTTAAATAACATTAAAACGTCTTACCTATCAAAAATATAGATTTAATTTTACCTAACGGTAATATGTTTAATAAATAATACGTTTCATATAATGTATTATTTTATGTAAACAATCAAGTACTTTAAATTGAAATTGAAGAAAGACACGAGAGACGTGAGAGGAGAAAACATGTGAAGAGGAGCGATTGAGAGAAAAGAGACACTTTTTTGGTCTTCTCTTCTCCCCCTACACTGTCTCTTGTGCCTCTTTAAATATAGTTACTTAAAGCTTATTGCTACTTTGTGTTTATTTTTTGGGTATAGACTGATTGTTTGAGATTGTTTGTTGGCCCGTGTCCTACTTTTGTAATTCATTGAGCGCATTGCTATAATCCAGCAGACTGATGTTTATGGTGATTCTGCGCTCCTCTCGTCACTCATGTCAACACACAGATGGTTCTGCATCTGGTGCATTGCTGACGCGCAGCTGGATTCTGATCGAGAGCTGCAGTGACGGAGCGTGTGCTCATCAGTACAGGATAACACACTCGGAGCATCACACCAGTGTCCACTTCACTGCCATTAACTGCGGGAAAAAAACTGTAAGACATGAATCAGACCGCTGGAGTCTCCAACCACTGCCAGAGGCGCTCATCCATCGATGTGAAGGTGAGGAAGAGTTCTGCTCATCATTATTTGCAAAAGAAATAATCAAGGCTGTTTCTGTGTGAGTGCAGATGAGCTGCTTTGAAACTTTTTGGTAACAGCCTTTCTGCACTGTATCAGTAAAAGTTTTTCTCTACAAGGATGACAGACAGATATACTGCATAATGTCAGTTTTACAAACTAGTGGGCAAACCTTGAACTCGTTCTCTAATTCAAATGAACTAAACACTTAAACATATATGATCACCATCTCTGCATGTAGGGTTAGTTTGCCACCATGGCAAGTAAGATAAAATAGCTCATGTTAGGTTAAAGCTCTCTGCAGATTAAAGATTTAACTGGATGAAGGTCAAGCCAATCCCTAGGGAGACGTCAGAGGACTTTCATTCAATCATTAATGAGACTCACTCAAACTTACTGAGTGCATCTAAATGTAGAGCATGAAGGAGCCTGCAGCATGTGTTTATACTGGCTTTTGTTGTTGCTGCTCTTGACCATGAAAAATTCCCATTCATAAAAAAAAGAAAAAAAAAAGAAATTAGATGTTGTTTGTAACTGGAGTTACTCTGAAATCTAATCTAAATATGCATTCACAAGGGCTTAGAAAAGCAGATGATACAGATCATGTTTTTAAAAGTTCCAATCATTTACGCTACTTCGCAATGATTACATGATTACTCCATGAGTTTCTTGAAATTTAACTCAACTCTAACTTTAATCTCCTGCCAATCATTAACAGTACAGTTAAGCCACAATGCAGAGAAAAAAAAAGACAACAAACAAATCTATCCGTATTGTGTTGAGGGAATGCATTCTATAATTAAACTTAGTATATGTCATTCTCAAAGGAAAAAACAGAATTGACTTGTCTGGCCCAAATGACGTATATTTAATGGGTGACTTTATTTCAAAGAGTTATATAACCAAACAAATGATGGCATAATGCCTGGTATTCATGCTCAGATATCTTAACATGGTCTTAATGCCCTAAATCCTAAAAAACAAACAGATTTTGACTTTTGTTTGTCTGCTTCCAGATAATACTGCTTTCAAAGGCATCCTCTTTTCATAAAGTAAATGTGTGTTGGTTTATCAGATGTGTTGATTCAAAGTCTAACACATTCTGTCAGAATCCAAGACAGAGAAAAAACTTAGCTGTACAGGGTTACAGTTTTGAGAAATAAATAGTGTTCAGTACCTAATTAAAAATAGAACAAAGTCAATCAGATTCCGCCTAAACACAAAACATTACACTGATGCTTTCAAGTGAAAAGTTCTCAGTTGAAATAAAATATCTGGAGCAGCTTTTATTTGGTTAGCTTTTATAAAAAAAAAAAAAAATCACAATTTTGCACCATTATTAAACAGACTGTACATATGCCACGAAGAGTTTCATTTAGAGGTTACAGAACTGAAGACACAAACACATAAATACAGGACACTCAGAACAGCAAGAACAAAAACTGACATACTGTGACTAGATCTAAAAAAACACATGAAAACAAATTTTCAGACATGCTCTATCCAAAAGATGATAAATATGCTAATAAATAGCACAATTAACTATAAAAAACATAATTTCCAAAGTGCATCCTTCATCTGACATCAACACAGTAACCACAGTTAGGATCTGTACTATTATACAGGTGCTTCTCAATAAATTAAAATGTTGTGAAAAAGTTCATTTATTTCAGTAATTCAACTAAAATTGTGAAACTCATCATGTATTAAAAAATTGTGATGATTTTGGCTCACATTTAATAAAAAAACACCAATTCACATCTAAAAAAAATGGAATATGATGACATGCCAATCAGCTAATCAACTCAAAACAGCTGCAAAGGTTTCCTGAGCCTTCAGAATGCTCTCTGACAATCACTGACACCTGCTGTATGTTAACATGTTAACAGAATGTTGAGTAGAACGAAAAAAGATGGAAGAAAATGATGCACAAACAACGGAGAGAACTGCATCTTTATGAGGATTGTCAAGCTAAATCAGTTCAAGAATATTAGTGAACTTCACAAGGAATGGCCTGAATCTGGAGTCAAGGCATCAAGAGCACCACACACAGACGTGTCAAGAGCCTGGAGGAAGGCTGGAGAAGCTCATAACCCAAGTTGCTTAAAGTCCAGTGTTAAGTTTCTACAGTCTGTGATGATTTGGGTGAAATTAAATTTTGGAGCACTTCATGCTTCCTTCTACTGACCAGCTTTTTTTTTTTTTAAATGGTGATTGAATTTTTTCATGCAGGATTTGGCACCTGTCCACACTCCCAAAATGACCATTGTTTTGGTGTGCTTGACTGTCTGTCAAAGAAACCTGGGCTTCAGACCACCTCAGCAGTGCCACAAACTGATCTCCTCCATGCCACGCTGAACTGAGACAGTAATTAAAGCAAAAGGAGCCGTTACCAAGTATTGAGTACATGTACAGTAAATTAACATACATTTTATTGGGGCAGCTGTGGCCTAATGATTAGAGACTTTGACTAGTTACCAGGAGGGCGCCGGTTTGAGTCTCGGTGCTGGCAGGAGTTGGGGGGGGGGGGGCTTCCTCCCTCAATACTCATGACTGAAGTGCCCTTGAGCAAGGCACTGAACCCCCTGTGTTCACTTCGTGTGTACTGGGATGGGTTAAATGCAGAGCACCAATTTCAAGTATGTGTTACTTGTCAAATGTTGCGACTTCACTATTTGTTGAGAGAGTGAATTGGTGAGTTTTTTGTTAAATGTGAACCAAAAACATCACAATCAAAAGAACCAAAGAATTAAACTACTTCAGTCTGTGTGCACTGAATTTATGTAATACGGGAGTTTCACAATTTGAGTTGAATTACTGAAATAAGTGAACTTTTCCTCGAAATTCTAATGAATTGAGAAGCACCTGTACATGTAACCAGTGTGATTCAAAAAGACTAAGGCAATCAGATTATTCTCTTGCTTTTGCTATTTATTATGCAGCATTTTGGTGATTCTTCTAATTTAAGTTAAAGTAGTATTTGAATTTTAATAGTATAATTTAATTTAAGTTCCCATCACAGTGGATCTTCTGAATAAATTAACAAAACAAAGTATTTGGATTAATACAGCCATCTTAATCAGATTTCTTGTTACTGTAATATTGTCTTAAACTGATTATCAGTTTTATGTCACGTGTCAGGATCCTGCCCTGACAGTCATGTGTGTTCTGTCTTTGTTGGTCTTGTGTCTGAGCACATGGCTTTGTTTTTGTTGGCCATTCCTACTGATTGGAGTCTCACATCAGCCCTGTTAACCCTTTACTTGATAATAAACATCACTCTCTACTAGTAAACTGCTGTGACAAAACATTGACAGTCAGTTCTATGTATCAGCTGTGTGGAGCTTAAAAGAAGCAAATGACCACATTTTTATTAATATTGGAATGTCCTTCTGCAAGTATGTGAAGTCTAAGATCACACAGACGTTCTCTTTAAAGGTTAATGTAAATGTATTATCAATTGGACTAATAAGGTTGAAATCCCTCTTTCGCTCTATCTGTAGGATGTGGGAAGTGTTTCCACTGAGATGAACTGGAAGGGAGTGGGAATCTCTCTTCTGGTCATTGCATTTGTGCTGTCGCTGATCGGATTGTCCATCTTTCTGCTGTCTAAAGGTCTGTGTGTTTCCAGTCCAGTCCACATTCATTCACAGAGTAAAGGCAAAAGTCTGTCACCCGACCGAGCCCCAAAAATGTCTGGATTTAAGTCTGCTTAGGATAACTTGTATCACATTACATTTCCATATATCTCTTCACCAAATTATTTCATTTTTTTTCATTCTTACTGTCTGCAACAGCAAAAGAACAGAAACAGTGACTGAGCAAAATATGTATATAAAAAATAGGATAAAATGATAAATTATTTCCTTGTTTTAAGAAATAAAGAAATTGCATCATATTTGCAAAGAGAATGAGCAAGTTCAGGCTCCATGTTTGTCAGGTCAAGCAGTCCCAGGTTAGTCAATGGAGTCATGAGAAGGCATTTGTAACTTTCATAGTGAACATGTTCATATAAGTGTGTGTGTGTGTGTGTTGATGGTATCAGGTGATGCTCACCACACTTTGAGGACCTGTCTGACCCTGGATGACCTTTTCTCCAGTGAGCTGCAGAATCATGATCTCGAAGCTCAATGGGTTTCTGGTGAGAAAGATTACACACACACGCTCGGTCTCAATCTCAGTTCATGCTCTGCAGCAGCTGGTAAACATGTATATGGAGGCTCTATGAAACAATCCTAACTCTTTAATCTAAATAGCAGTGTCAGACCGTGTGCTTTATGTTTGTGTGAATATGTTTCAGCTCAACAACTCGTCTACAAGGACAGAGAAGGAGATCTTAAGATGCTGAACATGGAGACCAATCAGACGGAGGTTTTAATGAAAAACACTACATTTGTGAGTGATGTTACATAAGTCAGGTCAAGTCAAGTCACCTTTATTAATATAGCGCTTTAAACAAAATACATTGCGTCAAAGCAGCTGAACAACATTCATTAGGAAAAATTAGTGTGTCAATAATGCAAAATGACAGTTAAAGGCAGTTCATCATTGAATTCAGTGATGTCATCTCTGTTCAGTTAAATAGTGTCTGTGCATTTATTTGCAATCAAGTCAACGATGACATATCATCAAGAGATGACAGACAAAGTACACTATGAACCTAAAATGTGCACCTTTTATTGTCTAATAGAGACAATAAAAACATCCAAATCAAAAGTTCAGACTAACCTGTTTTATTTGGGAATGTATAACAATTAATTTCAATGTACAATGTGTAACCACAATTTCAGTTCATGAATATGTTAAACTCCCAATTAATAGTCACACATTGCTACACTTCAGCATCATAATATTGATTGTTGAAGGATAACCATTTGTTATCATCTCTTCGATTATTCACACAGGCAGAGTTCAAGGCCTCCAAGTTTGCCGTGTCACCAGACCTCAAATATGTGTTAATGGCATATGATGTCAGAAAGGTCAGAGATCAAGTTATATATTTATATATAGTTAGGTGTGGTGTTGTCATGAATTATGTTTTGCACAAGGTTTCATCTAGTCTAAATAATTTTGAACTTGTTTTTAGGTGTATCGATACTCCTACCTGGCATCTTACTTGATCTACAACTTACAAACACGGTATTACACATATAGACAGGTAATGTGCATAGCAGAACTGTTATTAATGTGAATGTTATGTAATGAAGGTGCACTTCTCTTTCTGTGTGTGTGTGTGTGTGTGTGTCTCTCCAGGGAAGTGCATGAACTGAATCCTCCGGAGGTCTCTGATTGTGTTCTACAGTTTGCATCATGGGGAAATCACAGGCAACAGCTGGTGAGTAAAAGACTCGGAGTGTTTCTCATTTCTTATTTGGGATCCTCACATCAGAGTTCCACCCTCCCTAGGATTTGAGGGAAGGATGCAAGGAAAGAAAAGTAGGATGAAGGAATCAAAGGAAAGCGTTGCACATTGGAGTATTTTGACCTTATGTTGTTAAAGTTTGGTTATTTAAGACATTAATAATAAATATTAATAAAGAAGAATGTCCTGTTGAAATATGCGAGATGCATGGTTTATATAAACTGCAGAGGTAAAACATTAATATTAACATTATTGTGAAAGATGTGAAGGGTAGAAGAATTTATGTGTGTCATGTTTTTTCAACAAGAATGTCTTCCATACAGGATTCATCTCTGCATCCTCGCTCATTGCTCCTCTAAAAGCTTCCTCACTCCTTGTTCCTCACCTCCTCGCAGAGCAATTAGAGAATTTAGATGTCCTTAAGATGGCTAGCTTTGATCTGCTTCCGGGTCACAGGCCGGAGGAGTAAGGAAAGAAGAAAGTGTCCGTTTGAGTATTGAGAAGCAGCACTACGGTACAAAGCAAGGCAAACCAGGGCTTCATTTGTGTCGGATCCTGTAGAAACAGGATCCAGGACCTCTCAGTTTTTGACTGTCTGTTTTACCAGAGACTTGAAACACTAGCACCGATCCAGTATCTCTTGCCAGAAGAGGCATTAAGGGCACTTCTGATGAAAGATAAACAGGTGGCATTAAACAGAATCTTGGTTGTGATGACAGAGAGCCAAAGGTAGAGTGTGTGTAAGGCTTGGCCTTCCCCTGGTCAGAGGAAGGAGTTGGAGACAAAATACCCCCCCCCCCCCCCCCCCCACACACACACACTATATCTACTACAGCTGTTGCATAAAATGAAAATTAAACAAAAATGTCTACAACAGCATCAAATTTAGTCTGCTATCTGCACATATTGCATCATATTTTTTCATGGTTTACTGCATTGTGCATTAAAACAAGAGTTTTGTTCAGTGTTTCTCATCATAAATTAACTGCAGATGTAAATGCAGTGATAATGTTCTTTGATAATGTACATTTTCTTTGTTCTTTGTTTGAATAATACTGGAAATGAAAGCATTATAATTAGTAATGTGAAATTATTATTATTTTTATTAAATTGTAATCATGTTAAATACAATGGTATGGTTAATAATTAACCAAAATTACGTTACTTTTAGCCTTACCATGGGGGCATTTGTGTTTCAATAGGTAAGATATCTAAAGCAAGCTAAACATTTAATAATCACATGTTTATTAAATTAATGTCAGACATATCTTATGAAATAAATGTTAAAAGACCAGCCGGAACATCCAGTGATAAACTACTTGACTTTACTCAAGATAATATAATAATAATAATTATTATTATTATTAATACTACTACTACTACTACTACTAATAACTAGACTTTAGTGACTTTCATATTTCTGAATAAACTGAGCCAAACTCTGTGTAAAATGATTTACTGAACACTACACTGAGGAAATCTGCTGGACAAACACATGTGAATGGAAAAACTTGAGAAACAATGCTTTGAAACACTGACATCTGTTTTCACTTCATTCTGCAGAGCTTTCTTTCGTTTCTAAGAGTGACATTTGTCTATGAGCATGGCATCTTCTCAGCTCATTCTCTCTCTCTGTCTCAGGTGTACATATTTGAGAATAATATTTACTATCAGCCAGATGTGAAGAGCAGTTCTCTCAGATTGACGTCATCGGGACGAGATGGCCTCATATTTAATGGAATAACTGACTGGCTTTATGAGGGTAACGCACCATCATCACACTGTTTTTAACAACACAAGCTGTGCTATTCGAGTTGTTTTTGTTATTTTATGGATAACATTTCATGGACCCTTTGCTGTTCATCTTCTTGTCCATCAGAGGAGGTCCTGCACTCTTCAGCTGCTCACTGGTGGTCTCCATCAGGCTCCCATCTGGCATTTCTCACCATCAATGACACTCTGGTGCCCAACATGCATCTGCCGCGTTTCACGGGAACGCTTTACCCTCGTGGACAACAGTATCCTTACCCAAAGGTACGCGGACGGCCATCTGCCTCAACCTGCTGTCCTGCTGCTGAATGTGTAATGTGTATCTGCACTGACCCTTACCTAAACCTAACCCTAAGGAAATTGCTGTGTCAGTCAAATTATAAATTATCAAATACCCCCCTTGAGTTGTGGCTAGTTAGTTACAGCTGTGCCTGTAGCGGTGAACAACAGAACACTGATTCCCCTTGATTTCACTGTGTGCAACAGGCTGGACAGATGAATCCTGAAGTGACACTGTATGTGATCAGTGTTAATGGATCTACACATGCTACACAACTCCTGCATCCTGACAGCTTACAGAGAAGGTACAACACATGAGCACACACACACACACACACACACACACACAGGGTAGCCAACTGTGATGTGAAACAAAGTATCAGCTTTCGAATGTTGTACGTTTTAATACTAAATACTGTTTTGGTGCACATAATGCGGCATACATCATAAAATGTAGCACTTCAGTTAAAGCCAGAGCCATTGAAAAACATTTGCGACAAGCCTTGATCTCACCAGCGTCACCGTGCGGTCACGTGACCCATAGAGCTCTTCAAACAAACCAGCACACATTACAGTTGAATGTATTTAAGATAGATGACATCTTCATTATACAGGTATATGCAGCAATTTGTTTGTTAAACATAACAGCATATTATGCATTGATTATTACGTTGATGACCTTTACAGTATCATCTTTATTCTGGTTTTCTTACCCCTCAGGTAGGCCTATTCCTTACTTATAATGTGACCATACAGCTTAACAATTTTTCAGTTAAACAAGTGTTGTATATTTTAGTTCATTAATATTTATTTAATATTTTGAGGAGATCTTTTGGTTCCTCAAATATGGTCCATTAATGACTTAAAATGTTTATTCTAATATTTCTAATACTTATATTACAATTAGTGTAGTATTTAAGATTAAAGATTAAAGGTTAAGGGTTTTAAATTCCTAAGCAAGGAAGCAAATTAGAGTCATTATGTGGTAAAAAAAAATGTCCATTTGTAATGGCAGACTTTATTTACTAGATATCTGAATGACTCTAGAATATTGCAGGTCATTCCGCTTACTTTTTATTTCTTTATTTGAAAAAAATATTAAGATATGATTACATATGATTTTGAATTGAAAATTTTAAAAGTTAATAATTTACATGCTATTTTAGTCAGCTTAGTTGGGTATGTTTGAATTTTATCGATTCCAATTCTGATTCCTCTTATTGATTCAGATTCTTTTCAATTCCCAGTTTTGATTCCAATGAAAACCATGAAAAAAAAATCAACAGGCTACATAAAAATTATTTAAGAGCTGTTTGTGTGCAGAATAGAACTGCATGATTCTGGAAATAAGATTCTGGAAAGAGCTCCCCCACCCCCCACAATGGAAGTTGTGGTTCACTCATGAAAATTCTGAAGAAAATGATCGATGATGCAGTCTTGTCTGATAACAAACCTATATAGTTTTCTATGCCATTGGACGGGAATACTCATAGACATTCTCCAGTTCCAGGATGGATTTGAATCATCACTGACCATTAAAGTGACACATTTTCCTCCATGTATGTAGATCTCAGTGCTAATCAGGATATCAATTCCTCTATGTATCACTTGTGTGCTGATGAACATCTAAGTCTGTTCAATGCTACCTGTTCTAATATATTAAGCTCTGTTTGACCACTAAAGGTGAAAAGAAAAAACAAACACAATTCAGTACCTTGGCAAAATGATTTCACTAGTTCTCTCAGACAGATATGTAGAAAGGCTGAACGTAAATGGAAAAAAGACAAACTACAAGTGTCATGAAATTTTAAGTGACTCCCTTTCTGCCTATCAGCGAGCTTCTAAAGCTGCAAAGTGTAGTTAATAAAAAATAGCCATAAGCCAAATGCCACAGCTGAATCTGTTCTTCGTCCAACTCTTAATCTGTTTCCTGAGTTATTTGTCTCTTTTTGTAAGGACTTTTCAAATCATTTTAATGATAAGATTTACCAAATTACATCTTTGATGACTCTGTCGGCATATAAATTGCCAATCACCCCTTCCACCTGGTCTGTCTTTGAGCCTGTAAACTTGAATACTCTGATTGAGATTATGTCTACTCTGAAACCTGTGTCCCCAGGATGTAATTCCTTCATGTTTCCTTGGACAGATTATTGAGACTGTTGTCCCTGACCAGTCTGTTATTAACAAATGCCTCTATACTGGCACTGTACCTGGCGACTTTAAACTTGCCACGGTGTGGCCTCATCTTAAAAAAACAAGTCTGGATCCTACATCAATAAAGTAATCCTACTGGTTAACTTTAATCCTATTTCCAACTTGACTTTTCTTTCCAAATTTTTAGAGAAAGTTGTTCTAAATCAACTACAATCTTAATTGACTATCAATTCGATATCTGAAAACATTCGATCTGGTTTTAAATCCTATCACATTACTGAGTCAGCTCTCTTAAGAGTTTTGAATGATACTATGCTAACTACTGAATCTGGGCAGTCTATGGCTTTGGTTCTGTTGGACCTCAGTTCTGGCTTTGATTTAGTTGATCATAATACACTTATATCACGTCTTGAAACTTGTGTTGGCCTTCGGGGCACAGTGTTGCAGTGGTTTTGTTCATATCTCACCAATAGGAGATATGTTGTTAGTAATGGAAACCAATGCTCATCTGAGATGTATTTAAAGTCTGGTGTCCCTCAGGGCTCAATTTTTGGTCTGGTACTGTTTTCTGTTTATATGCTTCCTTTAGGATCTATTTTAAAAGGGTTGGGGTCTCTTTTCATCTGTATGCCATCAACACTTTAATAAACATTCCTTTGAAGCGTGATAAACAGGCTTTAAAGCAAATTTTAGACTCGATAAACTAAAAAATTGGCTTGCAACTAATTTCTTAAGCCTCAATGAAAGTACCACTGAATTCATTTTGTTTGGCTCAAATGACCACTGTGTACATGATTTTGAATCTGAACTTTCGTTCTCCATATAGAACTGCATGTGCAAGAAATGTAGGTGTTTGGTTTGATAATTTTAAATTTGATAAGAATATAAGTGCATCTGTCAATTCCTGTTTTAATCATCTTCGTCTTCTCATGAAGTTGAAGCCATTTTTGTCTTTAGAGAAGTTTGAAATGGTTATGCATGCTTTTGTAAAATCACGATTGGATTACTGCAACTCAGTCATTTTGGGAGTTCGGAGTATGGAGTGTGAATCATTTGAACCAGTTCGGGAGTTCGTAGCGGGATCGCGAATCATTTGAGTTAGTTCGGGAGTTCAAAGCGGGTTCATGAATCATTTGGGACAGTTTGGGGATCGCAAATCATTTGAATCAGTTCGAGAGTTCGGAGCGGGATTGCAAATCATTTGTATCATTTCGGGAGTTCGGAGTGTGAATCATTTGAGTCAGTTCGGGAGTTCGGAGCTGGTCCGCAAATTATTTGAATCAGTTTGGGGTTCCCCAGATAGTAGGGGTGTAATGGTACGCAAAAATCACGGTTCAGTACGCACCTCGGTTTTAAAGTCACGGTTCGGTTCATTTTCGGTACCGTAAGGGAAAGAAATGGAAACATTAAACTGCAGGTTGCTAATTACTATAAAAATATTTTTAACAATTTGTTTACACTTTTTAAAATACTTTTTAATAATATATATATATATATATATATATATATATATATATATATATATATATATATATATATATATATATATATATATATATAATATATATATAAAATTCAAGAATAAGAAATAAAATACTGCTGCAAAGTTCTCCACTAAATAAAATACTATCAGTCTCAAACCAATATCATATAATAAAATATATTACATGGGATTCATATCAGGAAAATGTGGAAAAATCTCTAAAAGACAGACCTCAACACATAAGCAACACAGTAGGTGAGCATCTAACTTCATCTGTGATAAAGCAATGCAAAAATACACACACGGGTATTTATTTATCTTCTGCAGGTTACATGTCCTTTAAGCTACACATTTGTAAACTCTGGTTATACTTTACTATTTTCAAGAGATAATAAAGAGAGCCATTTTCTTACCTCATTTTGCCAGTATGTATGCCGGACCTCGCAGAACACATCTGACCCCTCGTGTTCACAGTTTGTGTTCTCCTTTGACATGTCACGACTCAAATTCGCTCAAAATAAAAAAAAATTTACAGGCAAATATTAAATAATTAGGGACCGACCGAGCAGTCAGTTATATAACCTTTATTTTATTGTCTATGGTTATAACGAGCAGCAGCTCACAGTTAGCCGCCTCACTCACAGAAACACGACAATAACGGTCATATTTTTAAATGTAGAAAGACGCATACCGATTCATTGTACAGTTGCCTGAATGACAGCCAGATTAACCAATAATGATCAAAGTAATAAAACAAAACTACCAATAGGAGTTGTTTCAGTGTGATAAAGCAGCGAAATATATTTCATTTTATTGTTGTTAATGATGATCACATTTAACCTTTAGATTTTATAATAGGTATCATGACTAAAATATTTTAAAATGCTATTAAAATAATATCGCGAATCATTTCAATATCGCGAATCACAGAACTAACAAATATTGCTACAAGTGTGACTGCATCTTATAACAATTAATTAATAATATTAATAATGTTTGTCTAGCTGAATATACGTCTTGTATTTTTTTTTTCTTCTAAAAATCCTGTCAAACATGCACAAACTGACAGTTACCACCATAAGCTACTATTAAATATTGTAGAAACATAATTTTCTGTAAAGTTGCTTTGTAACGATTCGTATTGTAAAAAGCGCTATACAAATAAACTTGAATTTGAGTCAGTTCAGGAGTTCGGAGCGGGTTCGCGAATCATTTGAATCAGTTCGGGAGTTCAAAGCGGTTTCGCGAATCATTTGGGTCAGTTTGGGGGTCGCAAATCATTTGAATCAGTTCGAGAGATCGGAGCAGGATCGAGAATCATTTGAGTCAGTTCGGGAGTTCAAAGCGGGTTCGCGAATCATTTGAGTCAGTTTGGGTGTTCGGAGCGTGAATCATTTGAGTCAGTTTGGGAGTTCGTAGTCGGATCGCGAATCATTTGAGTCATTTCCAGAGATGTATAGTAACGAAGTAGAACTACTTCGCTACTGTACTTAAGTACTAAAAGGCGGTATCTGTACTTTACTAGAGTATTATTTTTTTCTCCTACTTCCACTTTTACTTCAGTACATATTTTCGCTGAGTTTAATACTTTTACATATTTTTTTATGTGCTGCATCGTTACTCGTTACAATTATAAAAATGTTACGAATCATTCCATTACAAACCACTGCCAGAACTGTAGATGGGAGGTTTGATGAAGCTGGCACATCATTGAGCGAATCAAGCGATTAAGAAGACTGCGCATGCTGACTGAACTGCTGTGAAGAGAGAAATGAACACCGAGCCGAGCCAGATAATGACTCATTCACGAGTCAAGAACCGGTTGCATCGGTTCTCGGATGACCAGTAACGTTAGATCTTTCTGACAGTTCGATTCAATAAACCAGTTGAAGAAAACAGTTCACCGATTCTTTTGCGCTCGACGCAATGGCGTCATTGGCGTTGACTGCACCTGGGCTCATAACATTAACACAGAATCAGTTCAGAATCAATCACCAAAAGAATCAGTTCGGTTCAGACGCTATGTGTGTCGGTTTGCTTCACGCTAAATCACACATGCGCAGTATCATCAGCTCCTCGGTTCACGAATCGGACGCGTCTGACAGAAACGGTTCTTGACTCGTGAACGAGTCATTAAAAGGCTCGGATCGGTGTTCATCTTCAGTTCTCTCTTCACAGCAGTTCAGTCAGTGTACTGTTTGAGTCAATGAATTACTCCGGGATATTGGTTTGTTTTAACTCAGAGGGAGTGTCAGACACATTAAACAAGTTAACGGCTTAATTCATCTGTGGATTAATGCGTATTGGAGACGCGAACAGTTTAAAATGATTCAGTTCGATTTGGTGAACTGTTTCAAAAAGATCCGGTTACATCGAATGATTCGTTCGCGAACCGGATATCACAAACTGTCTTACAACAGACACAGAAGAGAAGACAATGCTGAATAAAGTCGTAGTTTTTGCTATTTTTGGACCAAAATGTATTTTCGTGACCCTCAAAAGTCTTACGGGTTTGAAACAACATGAGGGTAAGTTATTAATGACATAATTTTGCAAATTGGGCTAACTAACCCTAGTAACCGTTTTTTGTTTACAAGAAGTTACAGTCAAAGGAATTGTAATTGTCCTTTAGGTTAGTCATTTGAAATAGTAAAAACAATATGTTCAAACTTTGGACTACTTTCTTTAATAGCTACATAACACAATACTTCTACTTTTACTTTCAGTACTTGAGTAGTAAATTTTAAAATAGACTACTTGCAATACTTAAGTACAAAAAATGTTGAATACTTTAGTACTTCTACTTAAGTGTGGTGCTTAAAGAGCACTTCAACTTCTACTCAAGTCACTTTTTTGATAGAGCACTTGTACTTTTACTCAAGTATGGGTCTCTAGTACTTTATACATCTCTGGTCATTTCTGGATTTCAAATTTGGTTCGCGAATCATTTGAATCAGTTTGGGAGTTCAAATCGGGTTCGGGAGTTCAAATCGGGTTCACGAATCGTTTGAGTCAAATGACTGCCAGCAATGGCTTTACAATGAACTTCAATAAACTACCACATGCTCAAAATTGTATAACAGCAGTTTTATTTTGGAAACATACTGTATAAAACAGATGAAAATAATCCCAAACTTTATTTTGGCAGCGTATGGATGTATTGTTAAAAATGTAGTAGAACAATCCAAATACAATAAAATTTAAAGGTTTTTGTAAAATAATTTGGCATATAAATGCATATTTTTTGCGGCACTTGCAAGAGAAACCCTTGTACCTTTATGACTGAAACCAGTTGATCTTTTATTTTGGTGGAAAACTACAGTTTCTGTAAAAAACATGTTTTAGTAATGTGTCTCATGACAAGAAATGTGTACATTTGTGCAGTGAAAATGTGTTGCACCGTTTGAGAAGGAAACCTTCAACCAGGCATGCTGTAAGGGGAGGGAAGATTATGACAATTCCAAACGCCCAGCATTAGAGAGGGCACCCCGAGTGGGGGGGTGTGGGGGGGGGTTCTAATGGGAACCCTGTGTCTTCTTTACCACGGGGAATGCAGAATGAGATTTCTACCAAAGGGGACTCTAAAATGTTAGAACCAACAGCCTCGTGCATACAGTGTGGTTGTGCTTTGGGTGATCATTGAAAGAGTCCCAGTGTAGTACAGAACACATAGCCAGGTTTTTTCCTTTTCCTTTTTTTTTTAAATATGAAAGACAAGAAAAAAATAGAAAGTGCTAGTACTAGCTGGTTAAGTGTTGGCGAAAAAGATGGGTCTTTAGATGTTTCTTGAAAATGAGTAAAGACTCGGATTGAGATTGGGAGGTCAGTCCACCACCTGGGCACAGTCCAGGAAAAGGTCCTTGAAAGTGATTTTGAACTTCTTTGGGATGGCACCACAAGGAGTCGTTCACTTGCAGAGTGCAAACTTCTGGAGGGCACATAAGATTTAACCAGTGAGTTTACGTATGTTCACAATGTTTCACAATATATTTGATATTGTGAAATATATTCAACTGAAAACTGAAAGAAAAATAAATCACACAATATTTTCACTTTACAGTTCAGTAACAGAGAGGATGGAAACAAAGTGGACAACACTATTCATTAAACACTTATTTAATGTATTCAGATGAATTCAATTCAAGTTTATTTGTATAGCGCTTTTTACAATACAAATCGTTACAAAGCAACTTTACAGAAAACTGTTTCTACAATATTTAGTAGTAGCTAGTAGTTTGTGCACGTTTGACAGGATTTTAGAAAAAAATAATAATAATACAAGACGTAGTCAGCTAGACGATGAACTATCAATATTAGTAATTAATAGTTATTATATGATGCAGTCACACATTTAGCAATAATTGTTAGTTCTGTTGTTGATTCAGGGTCAGCATCATCTGGGGTCCTCTGAGGGTCAGCATCATCTCTTCTCAGGTGTTCTGGATCCAGACTGGAGCTTGTGTAAATCCTAGTTACCACGGGATGAAGATCCCAGCAGAAACAGAGAAACACATAGAGACATCATTAGCATAGCTGCTGATCCAACAAAGTAAAATTAGTTTAACCCAAGCTAATGAATAAAAATGCACATTTGATCAGATGCAACTACACTCACAATTTAAGAGATACATAATTCGAATGCTTGGCGAAAGAGATGTGTTTTTAATCTAGATTTAAACAGAGAGAGTGTGTCTGAACCCCTAACATTATCAGGAAGGCTATTCCAGATTTTTGGAGCCAAATGTGAGAAAGCTCTACCTCCTTTAGTGGACTTTGCTATCCTAGGAACTACCAAAAGTCCAGCGTTTTGTGACCTTAGGGTGCGTGATGGGTTGTAGCGTGGTAGAAGGCTAGTTAGGTACGCAGGAGCTAAACCATTTAGGGCCTTATAGGTAAGTAATGATAATTTGTAACTGATACAGAACTTAATAGGTAGCCAGTGCAGAGACTGTAAAATTGGGGTAATATGGTCATTTTCTTGACCTGGTAAGGACTCTAGCTGCTGTATTTTGGGCTACCTGTAGCTTGTTTATTGACGAAGCAGGACAACCACCTAGAAGTGCATTACAATAGTCCAGTCTAGAGGTCATGAATGCATGAACTAGCTTTTCTGCATCAGAAACAGATAACATGTTTCGTAGCTTGGCAATGTTTCTAAGATGGTAGAATGCAGTTTTTGTAACATTGGAAATATGATTTTCAAAAGACAAATTGCTGTCTAATATAACACCCAGATTTCTGACTGTAGAGGAAGTAACAGTACATCCGTCTAGTTGCAGATTGTAATCTACAAGATTCTGTGTAGTGTTTTTTGGTCCAATAATTAATATCTCTGTCTTATCCGAATTTAATTGGAGAAAATTATTTGTCATCCAATATTTTATAATTTTAACACACTCTGTTAGCTTAGATAATTGGGAAGTTTCATCTGGTCTCGTTGAGATATACAGCGGAGTATCATCAGCATAACAGTGGAAGCTAATTCCGTATTTTCTAATAATGTTACCAAGGGGCAACATGTATATTGAAAATAGAAGGGGACCTAGGACGGATCCTTGTGGCACTCCATATTTTACTGATAATAAATGAGATGACTCCCCATTTAAGTAAACACAATGGTAGCGATCGGACAGGTAGGATCTAAACCATCTTAGAGCCTGCCCTTGAATAACTGTATAGTTTTGTAATCGATCTATGAGTATGTCATGATCTATGATGTCGAACGCAGCACTAAGATCAAGTAAGACTAGAAATGAGATGCAGCCTTGATCTGACGCAAGGAGCAGGTCATTTGTGATTTTAACAAGTGCAGTTTCTGTGCTATGGTGGGGCCTAAAACCTGACATTCTTCATACAGATCATTTGTATGCAGGAAGGAGCTCAATTGAGCAGACACAACTTTTTCTAAAATTTTAGACATAAATGGAAGATTTGAAATAGGCCTATAATTTGCCAGTACACTAGGATCTAGTTTTGGTTTCTTAATAAGAGGCTTGATAACCGCCAGCTTGAATGGTTTTTGGACGTGACCTAAAGATAACGACGAGTTAATGATATTGAGAAGCGGTTCTTCGGCTACAGCTAACAGCTCTTTCAGTAATTTAGTGGGTACAGGATCTAATAAACATGTTGTTGGTTTAGATACAGTGATAAGTTTATTTAGCTCTTCCTGTCCTATATTTGTAAAGCACCGCAGTTTATCTTTGGGTGCGATGGATGAAACTGAAGTGTTAGACGCTGTAGAATCTACATTCGCTATTGTATTTCTAATGTTATCTTTTTTATCAGTGAAGAAATTCATAAAGTCATTACTATTTAACGTTGGTGGAATATTTGAATCAGGTGGCGTCTGGTATTTTGTTAGTTTAGCCACTGTGCTAAATAAAAACCTTGGATTGTTTTGGTTATTTTCTATGAGTTTGTGTATATGCTCTGCCCTAGCAGTTTTTAGAGCCTGTCTATAGCTGGACATACTGTTTTTCCATGCAATTCTAAAAACTTCCAAGTTAGTTTTTCTCCATTTGCGTTCAAGACTACAAGTTTCTTTCTTGAGAGAGTGAGTATTACTGTTATACCATGGTACAGTACGTTTTTCTCTAACCTTTTTCAATTTGATGGGGGCAACAGCTTCTAATGTATTAGAGAAAATAGTGCCCATGTTGTCAGTAATTTCGTCTAATTCATGTGTATTTTTGGGTACAAATAGCAGTTGAGATAGATCAGGCAGGTTATTTGTGAATCTCTCTTTAGTGGCTGGAACAATAGTTCTGCCCAGACGGTATCGCTGAGACATATAGTTAATATCAGTTATACGCAGCATGCATGATACAAGGAAATGGTCTGTAACATCATCACTTTGAGATGCAATATCTATAGCAGTAAGATCGATTCCATGCGACATAATTAAATCTAGTGTATGATTAATACGATGAGTGGGCCCGGTTCATTTACTTTAAATTCTTCTGGTTTAATTGCGATTTAGATTTTTTCTAGATCCAACATTATATTTATATTTTGACCTCACTATTCGGGGAACAGTCTTAATAGGTTTTACAGTGCAAGTACTTTTATCATTTAAGCGGGTGGAACAAAACTCATCATAATGGTTATTTGAGAACTGACTTACTAGTCACATGGAGCGAAGTGTCCTGGAGATGTTGTCAGAGAGCAGCTCCGACTCTGTCGGGGTGTAATCCATCAGCGCGAAACAGCCTTGGACGCTCCCAGAAAAGATTCCAGTTATTAACAAATAGCAGTTTCTGTTCTTTACACCATGACAACAACCATTCATTTAAAGCAAAAAGTTCTGAACCTTTCGTGTCCTCGTCGATACGTGTGCAGTGGTTCTGACACGATAATCGTGCTGCGAACTGTCTCGATCAGGCTGCTGAAGTCCCTCTTCAGCGTCTCCGTCTGCCGCAGCGTGGTGTCGTTAACCCCGGCGTGAAGCACGACCACTCTGGGGCTCTCGTCGGCCTTCAGGATCGCGGGTATCTGCGCAGAAACATCGAGAACACGAGCACCAGGCAAACAATGAGTGTGCACTTTTATCTTCGGCTAACGTAGCACTTATTATGATGGAGTCTCCGATGATCACAGCGTCGCGTCCTGTCTCGCGGAGGGGAGCGAAGCGGTTCTGGATGGAGATCTCGAAGGCAGGAGGGGGAGAAGTCGTTCGCCCGGGACCCGGCTCGCGTCCTCCGATGTGGATGCACCCAGGGTCCATGGTGTCCCGGTGACGCAGTGAAGGACATCTGGGAAGATCGCGTCCTGGGTGCACCGGGCCTGTGCAGAGAAACACACGGAGTAGACGTGGTGGGACTGTTAACAGCACGCTGTATACTTACCCCGGACTTGTGAGCGTCAGCCCGGGATGATTCCAGCACGGCTCTCCGCTCTCTCAGCTGGGCCTGCCTCTGTTCCAGGTCGCGAATCTGCTTCCCCATGGCCTCGAGCTCGAGCTGCACAGAGTGGAGACATTCATCCGCCATTAAAGAAGGTAACAGTGAGTACAGCAGTGGTAATGTGTGTGAATGGAGTATTAGCAATGTAAGCGCAGTTAGCAGCAACCACACTTGCTGATGCTAACCGGCTAAAAGCTAATATCGGACCTGGGAGATCAAAATAAAACTAGTGATACCGAGGCACTCTGATTGTTTTTGTTGTAGAATACAATAGAGGATATATTCACATGTTATATAAACGGAAACGATGATGTATAAAATTGATTAAGTTAAAAATAGTCAATGAAAAGAATATAGTGACGGAGCTCAAACGCAGTAAAGCCGCCAACAACAAACAGGAAGTGACGTCTCTTCGATGTGGCTTCAGATGAAAGTTTCCAATTCACAAATTATTCACAAGCAGTGTTTCAGAGCCCCCAGTTACACTGTTTTAATCAGAACACTAGCATTACAGTATAGTAAAACAAGTAAAATCTAATTCAGTAAATTTTTAAGTACAATCAAAACCTATCACAAAAGGTCAAAGCATCTCTACCAGAAGTGACAGTGCAATGTAGCAGATGAACAATTTCTTACCAATGTTTCAAGAACAAGCTGAATCCTTGATGACTCTACAAGGGGAAAGAAGAAATGGTTTACTGAAAAGTTCTTAAAATGCAGGATTTCATTTTATACCATTTCTTTAAACCATTGGTTCTCAAACTTTTTATATCAAGTACCACTTCAGAAAACATTTATTAAATATTAAGTTCCACCATAATTACCAACATTTAATTTCAGCAGCGTAGTAGGCCAAACTATTCAGCTACAGCTCTACAGTTAAAAAATGAGGCAGTTTTATTCTAATAAGAATATTTATTGTTGTCAGCCACTTTACCATGGGAAATACAGTTTGAACATTAACACTACACTGTGCTTACATACAGGTAAATGAAAACTTAGTTTAAATTAAAATGCGTTATAACAAAAGTTACATAACTTTACTGTACATTAACTGTACTTAAATGTACAAAAAAACCTTACTCAAAGATTAAACTAAAATGTATTAACATTATGTAATTTAGTGATTCACCTGCGTAACCACCAGAGAGGGGCCTGACACTTTGAGAACCATCCTAATTCATTTTTAAATTCATTTTCATTAATTCATTAAAATTGTACCGACATTTGCACTTATATGTTTCAGAAAACACTTTGCAACTATTATTAGAATAAAAACATATATAACACACCTAATGCATAGGATTCATATCAGGAAAATGTGGAAAAATCTCTAAAAGGCAGACCTCAACACATAAGCAACACAGTAGGTGAGCATCCAACTTCATCTGTGATAAAGCAATGCAAAAATACACACACTGGTATTTATTTGTCTTCTGCAGGTTACATGTCCTTTAAGCTACACATTTGTAAACTCTGGTTATACTTTACTATTTTCAAGAGATAATAAAGATAGCGATTTTCTTACCTCATTTCGCAAGTATGTTTGCAGGACCTCGCAAAACACATCTGACCCTTCTTGTGTTCACAGTTTTTGTTCTCCTTTGACATGTCACGACTCAGGTTTGCGAATCATTTGAGTCAGTTTGGGGATCACAAATCATTTGAATTAGTTCGAGAGTTCGGAGTGGGATCGTGAATCATTTGAATCAGTTCGGGAGTTCAAAGCAAGTTTGCAAATTATTTGAGTCAGTTTGTGTCTTCGGAGTGTGAATCATTTGAGTCAGTTTGGGAGTTCGGAGCTGGTTCGCGAATCTTTTGATTCAGTTTAGGGTTCCCCAGATAGCACACGTACATCTAACCCTAACCCATTCTGATCACAAGTCAAGTCACCTTTAGTTATATAGCACTTTAAGCAAAATCGATTGTTTCAAAGCAACTGAACAACATTAATTAGGATAACAAGTGTGTCAATAATACAAAATGACAGTTAAAGGCAGTTCATCATTGAATTCAGTGATGTCATCATCTCAGTTCAGTTTAAATTGACTTGCAAATGATTGCACAGATACTTTGATATCACTGTAAATGAAGTGTCCCAAACTAAGGTGCCAAAGGCGACAGTGACATGGAACCCAAACTCCATCGGTGACATAATGGAGAAAAAAACCTTGGGAGAAACCAGGCTCAGTTGGGGTCAGTTCTCCTCTGACCAGACAAAACCAGTAGTTCAATTCCAGGCTGCAGCAAAGTTAGATTGTGCAGAAGAATCATCTGTTTCCTTTGGTCTTGTCCTGGTGCTCCTCTGAGACAAGGTCTTTACAGGGGATCTGTAACTGGGGCTCATCTAGTTGCCTGGTCTTTTAGAAGCTTAGACGGAATAGGGTTTAACATAAATTTTGTTGGTTTAGACGATTTAACGAGTTTATACAATTCTTCCTCTCCAATAGTAGAAAATGAGTGGAACTGTTCCTCGGGATTTATAGCACACTGTCTGATGCGATACTGTAGCTGACGTGGTTATGACTGGGCATGGTTACGGCTGCATGCATTTTATCTCTAATAGTATCGATCTTAAAAGTAAGGTAGTTCATAAAGTCATTACTGCTGTGGTGTTGGGAAATGTCAGCATTTGTTGATGCTTTATTTTTCGTTAATTTAGCCACTGTATTGAATAAATATCTGGGGTTATGTTTGTTTTCTTCTAAAAATGATTAAAAGTAATCAGATATAGCAGTTTTTTAATGCTTTTCTAAAGGAAAGGTTACTTTCCTGCCAAGCAATATGAAATACCTCTAGCTTTCTTTTCCTCCAGCTGTGCTCCATTTTTGAGGCTGCTTTCTTTACGGTGCGAGTATGCTCATTATACCACAGAGCAACTGTTCTTAAAATGGTGGAAAAGAGAGAGTCCATAGTTTCTGTTGCATCATGAAGTTGTTTTGAGTTTTTGGGTATGCTAAGGAATTGGGATACATAAGGAAGATAACTTACAAAGCAGTCTTTAGTGGTAGAAGTGATGGTTCTACCGTACTTGTAATAAGAATTAGAATTTACAGTTTTAGCTATATGAAGCTTGCACAGAACAAAATAATGATCTGGGATATCATTGCTTGGGTGCAGTCTTTCAAATTTCAACACCATCAACATCAATTCCACGTGACAGTATTAAATCTAGGATATGATTTTGACAATGAGTAGGTCCTGAGATGTGTGGTCTAACCCCAATAGAGTTCAGAATGTCTATAAATGCTGATCCTAATTCATCTTTTTCATTATCAACATGGATATTAAAATCACAGACAATTAAAACTTTACCTGCAGCCAGCACTAACTGACTGGTGTGATCGTACTCTGCACAGATAAACCAAATGATCACAACTTTGATCACATATGTCAAAAGTTGAGGAATGAAATAGCCTAATCATTGTAATTTAGGAATAGAATCATGTTGGTGTTTGATTCGCATTCGCAGTCTAAAACATTTTGTTATGTTGGTGGTGTAATCTCTCTTGCAACATGTTTAGCTATCACAGAAATTACACTTAACATGTTTGGCTTCTGATCACAAATGTAGCCAAACTTTGAAGCGCTTAGATTAGCAAGCAAGGTCCTGGCAGATCGCTAGGTCTCGTCCAGATAAGAAAAAAAGCACATAGGAATCGATAAACCAAATCAAATTTTTTATTTGACAACAAGTATCTGATTCCTGACCTAAATTATCCGGTTCTTATTCTAGAACCCTAATGGAATTTCTCTGGAATTTTGATTCCCAAACCTTGTCAGAATTACACCATTCTACCCACAACAACAACAGGCTTGTTGTACTTACATGCTAAAACACTGATAAACAAGTTCCAACTCTGACCACTGAAGAGACGCACAAGTAAATCTGGTGTGATAGTCTTATTGAAGTAAAGAAGAATGTTCCATTTTCAGACATTCAGAAGTTCATAACATGTGTTTTTGAGTTTGAGATAATAGCCTGCTGTGTGTGTGTTTGTGTGTGCAGGGATCTCTATATCAGCATGGTGCAGTGGGTGACGGACGAGTGTCTTGCTGTACGCTGGCTAAACCGTCCTCAGAACTACTCCATACTCACACTCTGCTACACACAAACAGGGAAATGTGTGCCAGTGAGTAACTCCACACGTCTCATTATTATATTTAAATTGAAATGGCCATAACAAGTTGAATTGACCGGTAAGCCCCTCCCCTTAAACGCAGATGATCTAATGGCAGTTGAGTATCAGTTGCACAGGGGCCCGGAACTCTGACATCCTTAGGTTTTAGAGCCATAGAGAAACATTGGGAAGCCGCGTTTCCACTGAAGGAACTTTACCCAGGAACTAGAGACTTTGGGCTGGTACTCAGGAACAAGGAACTAAATAAAGTTCCAGGTAAAAAAAATGCCCCTCAGAAAGTCCCTGCTGGCGAGGTAGTACTTTTTCAAAGTTCCGGAACTTTCGGGGGTGGGACTTGGGGGCTGAACATGCTGATTGGTAATGTTCATGCAGCATTGTGATTTCAACAACCATTCATTCTGAACATTTTCAAAATACTACTGTTATTATGTCATGAAATGTAATTTTAAAAGCGTTTCAGGGAATGTAGCTGGTTAAAACTAAAATCTGTGGTTTATTTACCCCCTGATAGATACCCCCTGGCTATGTAGAGTGCTTTGAGTGCCTAGAAAAGCGCTACATAAATGTAAGGAATTATTATTATTATTTATAAAGACCGCGCCTATTTAAAAATGTGTTTCACCGGAGACTGTCAGCTCTACGCGATCAGTGGGAGCTCAGTAATCATGTATCCACCGAGAAGCAGCCTAACCTAGGCTAGACCTTCTGATATGTGCCGCTGGCTTAGTGGTTAAACATAAAATATCATTCGTTTTGGGTAAATCTAACAGGTTATCTTTGGTCTGTATTCAATTTATATATATGTTAAAATGAAAATAAAAAAGGTAAATTGATATAATATTTAGTTTAATTGTAATGACTGTATATATACACATTTCCCTGAACTAAGTACATTTCTGCTATTATTATTTTGTTCAAATGAAAACAAAAGGAGGCAGTGGTGTTCGATATCCTATTTTGTTTTATTGGAAATATAAAGTGAGGAAAATTGCAGTAGCCAAGGCGAGCTGACTGATGTTATCAAGTACGCTGCTGTTTGCAGAATTACTGAATTTGCGTTGTTGTGGACATTACACTCCGGAGTCAAATGCACAAAGTCTGAACTACCGAGGATGCATTTCCAAAATCAGCATACTTTGTATTGAGAAACGCTCACAGACCTACGTCACCAGACTATTTGCCTAATCTTCCCAGTATGTTAGACTGCGGTGGAAACACAGAAAGCAACAGGTCTGGGGGGGAAACATTTCCTGGGAAAAAAAGTTCCTGGGAAAAATGTTCAGGGTAATTTCGCTGGAAATGCAGCAGAAAATGCAAATCTTTCATCAGTTTGATGGTGTTTATACTACAAAAATAGCAAAATGTGTGCCTGGGGTACTTGTCAATCAATCAATCAATCAATCACCTTTATTTATATAGTGCTTTAAACAAAATACATTGCGCCAAAGCACTGAACAACATTCATTTGGAAAACAGTGTCTCAATAATGCAAAATGATAGTTAAAGGCAGTTCATCATTGAATTCATTGATGTCATCTCTGTTCAGTTGAAATAGTGTCTGTTTTAATTTGCAATCAAGTCAACGATATCGCTGTAGATGAAGTGACCCCAACTAAGCAAGCCAGAGGTGACAGCGGCAAGGAACCGAAACTCCATCGGTGACAGAATGGAGAAAAAAACCTTGGGAGAAACCAGGCTCAGTTGGGGGGCCAGTTCTCCTCTGACCAGACGAAACCAGTAGTTTAATTCCAGGCTGCAGCAAAGTCAGATTGTGCAGAAGAATCATCTGTTTCCTGTGGTCTTGTCCTCGTGCTCCTCTGAGACAAGGTCTTTACAGGGGATCTGTATCTGGGGCTCTAGTTGTCCTGGTCTCCGCTGTCTTTCAGGGCAGTAGAGGTCCTTTCTAGGTGCTGATCCACCATCTGGTCTGGATACGTACTGGATCCGGGTGACTGCAGTGACCCTCTGATCTGGACACAGACTGGATCTGGTGGCCACGGTGACCTCGGAACAAGAGAGAAACAGACAAATATTAGCGTAGATGCCATTCTTCTAATGATGTAGAAAGTACGATGTTATGTGAAGTGTTCCGGTTCCAGTTTACCTAATTAATGCAGCCTAAAAATCCTTTAACGGATTTGGATATTAAAAGCATATTAGTATGTTATGTGTATGCCAGGTTAAAGAGATGGGTCTTTAATCTAGATTTAAACTGCAAGAGTGTGTCTGCCTCCCGAACAATGTTAGGTAGGTTATTCCAGAGTTTAGGCGCCAAATAGGAAAAGGATCTGCCGCCCGCAGTTGATTTTGATATTCTAGGTATTATCAAATTGCCTGAGTTTTGAGAACGTAGCGGACGTAGAGGAGTATAATGTAAAAGGAGCTCATTCAAATACTGAGGTGCTAAACCATTCAGGGCTTTATAAGTAATAAGCAATATTTTAAAATCTATACGATGTTTGATAGGGAGCCAGTGCAGTGTGGACAGGACCGGGCTAATATGGTCATACTTCCTGGTTCTAGTAAGAACTCTTACTGCTGCATTTTGGACTAGCTGTAGTTTGTTTACTAAGCGTGCAGAACAACCACCCAATAAAGCATTACAGTAGTCTAACCTTGAAGTCATAAATGCATGGATTAACATTTCTGCATTTGACATTGAGAGCATAGGCCGTAATTTAGATATATTTTTGAGATGGAAAAATGCAGTTTTACAAATGCTAGAAACGTGGCTTTCTAAGGAAAGATTGCGATCAAGTAGCACACCTAGGTTCCTAACTGATGACGAAGAATTGACAGAGCAACCATCAAGTCTTAGACAGTGTTCTAGGTTATTACAAGTAGAGTTTTTAGGCCCTATGATTAACACCTCTGTTTTTTCTGAATTTAGCAGTAAGAAATTACTCGTCATCCAATTTTTTTATTTTTTATTTTTTTTTTATATCGACTATGCATTCCATTAGTTTTTCAAATTGGTGTGTTTCACCGGGCTGCGAGGAAATATAGAGCTGCGTATCATCAGCATAACAGTGAAAGCTAACACCATGTTTCCTGATGATATCTCCCAAGGGTAACATATAAAGCGTGAAGAGTAGCGGCCCTAGAACTGAGCCTTGAGGTACTCCATACTGCACTTGTGATCGATATGATACATCTTCATTCACTGCTACGAACTGATGGCGGTCATATAAGTACGATTTAAACCATGCTAATGCACTTCCACTGATGCCAACAAAGTGTTCAAGTCTATGCAAAAGAATGTTGTGGTCAATTGTGTCAAACGCAGCACTAAGATCCAATAAAACTAATAGAGAGATACACCCACGATCAGATGATAAGAGCAGATCATTTGTAACTCTAAGGAGAGCAGTTTCAGTACTATGATACGGTTACTACATACTTGTAACACTATTCCATGTGTCCTGAGAGGATGGGCAATGGAATTTATTTTATTCCTTCTCCTAAACCCACATAAGACAGAAAAAAGTCCCTAAGCATTCAACCCCAATCCCAATGAAGACAAAAATTTTCATTTTCTGGTTGTCATACTCCCATTAAGTTCCAATTTTCATCTGCTCAAGCAGAACGTTATAACATCACGAGTCCATATAACGCAACAACCTTAATAGCTAACTGTTCTCACATCATTTACATCATTCACATCATATATATATATATATATATATATATATATATATATTTGTTTGAATTACAGCTCTATAAATATGTTTGCAATCAAATATCAATATCGCTACTCATAAGTACTTGGTACATTATCAACGCAGCGTGAGAAGTTCAAGCTAATATCAAGTAATTGATGTCTGTATGATGATTGGTTGATTTACCAGAAGGGAGGCTAGCCTGGCTTAAGAAGTGTTGAGAAAAGATACCTCTAATCACTGAAAGTGAACACTCGATGCTGATTGGCTATTTGTTTTTGTTTTTTTACCATCAGAGGCATGAGAGCTCAACTCTCACCCAGCCTTCCTCTCCCCTTCTCTAACATTAGCGGTTGTAATTACATCAGCAGATTCAGCACATTTGTGATAGAAAGTGGCACATTTGCGATATTTTTTTTTTCTAGCTTCAGAATCACGTTATGGTATTACAGCTGTAAAATTACAAACAAAAATACACATTCTGAGACATGAATGAATTGAATTGTGAATTTTATTAATGTTAAATCCTCCTCCCATTTTCTTAAAATTTTAGGGAAGCTGTGCCTCCCCTGCCTCCCCCACCACTGCTTATTAAACTGGTTAAATATAAATTCATTTAATCTTACCCTGCGGTACATGAATCCTGCATGTTGACATCTGCGATCATGACGACTGTAACATGAGGTTTCTCCTGCTTGCATTGTGATCTGTAAACCCACATTTCCAAATTAATCTTTTTATCTTTATTTATTTAAAAATATTTTATATATTCCTCCATGGCATATTTAAGACAACTTGAATGGTGGTCTGGCTTAAAATATTATCAAAAACATTGAGGGAAAAGGTTTTCACGCTGACAGCTGTCAATGTAATACAGTTAGCTCTGTTATGCCGCATTTCCACTGAAAATCCCCAGAACATTTATATCAGGAACTTTTTTTCCCCAGGAACTTTTTTCCCCCCAGATCGGTTGCTTTCTGCGTTTCCACCATGGTGTAAAGTACCGGGAAGATTAGGCAAATAGTCTGGTAACGTAGGTCTGCGCGCATTTCTCAAATACTATAGTACCCTGATTTTGGACGTGCATCCTCGATAGTACAGACTTTGCGCATTCGACTCGGGTGTGGTCCGCGACGAGGCAAATTTTTCACGTTTTCATTTAAAAATAATAACAGCTGCAGAAATGTAATTAGTTCAGGGATATGTGTATATATACAGCCATTACAATGAAACGAAATATTATATAAATTTGCCTTTTTTGTTTTCATTTTAACATATAGATAAATTGAATACAGACCAAAGATAACCTGTTAGATTTACCCAAAACAAATTATATCTTATGTTTAACCACTAAAGAGACATCAGAGCCAGCGGCACATATCAGAAGGTCTAGCCGAGGTAAGGCTGCTTCTCGGCGGATACATGAGGACTGAGCTCCCGCTGATCGCGTGGAGTTCACCATCTCAGAGATCGGCGAAACACATTTTTAAATAGGCGTTGTCTTTATAAATAAATCACAGATTTGAGTTTTAAACAACTACATTCTCGCCTATAATAATTTTAAAATTACATTTCATGACACAATAACAGTAATATTTTGAAAATTATCTGAATAAATGGTGGTTGAACTCAACCAATGCTGCGTGAACTCAACCAATCAGGATGTTTAGCGCACAAGTCCCGCCCCCGACTTTCCGAGGGGCATTTTTTTAACCCGGAACTTTATTTAGTTCCTGTTTCCTGCGGTGGAAACACACCGAGTACCAGGCCAAAGTCCCTAGTTCCTGGGTAAAGTTCCTGCGGTGGAAACAGGGCATTAGTTTGTCCGAGCTAGCAACAGCAACTAAGTGGGGCAGGGCTTACCGATTATGTCAGTTAAAATAGCAGGAATTTACTGAATTGCAAACTGAATGATATTCAACACTGGTGCATTCTCGGGAATTAAGTGTTCTTCTGTGGGGTTGAATTGTTGCATTATGATCCACAAATAAATGTAAAGAGATTTACAAAAAAAGTGAAAAAAAATAAACATTGACAAAGTAATAGAATAAGATCCACAATTAAGTCTCAGTTTCACAAACATTAATTAAATTCACAAATAAATACAATGAGACTTGCAAATAAAAAATACATTCCCATACTTTTTTTGGCACAAACACAACTTTGCCTGCCATTCATTTGTAAATCGCATCCTGTACATTTGTAGATCAAATTGAAACTTTTCTATCGCCAGGATGGTGACAATCCACAAATGTGATCAGATAACAGCCACACGTCACTTACCAATCATAGCAAGTTCTTGCTATAACTCGTGGCCTAATGGTTAGAGAGTTGGACTCACAATCAAAGGGTTGTGATTTTGAGTCTCGGGCCGGCAGGAATTGAAGGTGGGGGGAGTGCATGTACAATGCTCTCTCCATCCTCCATACCATGACTTAGGAGCCCTCGAGCAAAGCACTGAACCCCCAACTGCTCCGCGGGCGCCGCAGCATAAATTGTTGCCCACTGCTCCGTGTGTGTGTTCACTAGGGATGGGCGTTTTTCGCAAATATCACATTGGAATATTTGAGCTCACAAAAAACAGCCTACAGGTAATAGAGGTTTGAAATCTTGGGATATGCGATGGCTTACACTAATAACTGTCTAATATTATTCCAAGCAGCTAGTCCCATTTGTAGTTTCCATTGTCAGACAGCAACACAGTTCAATAAATCCACTTCAGAAACGTTGTTGAAATAAAAGATGAAAATCTCTTTTTATTCCTTGGTTTCAAATTTACAAAAATGAGAATGTGAGCTGACTAAAACACTTATTCTATAGTTGCTAATGAAATAAAAGATTACTAATAAAAGTAACAAGAAGTTAGCAGGTAAGAAAACCGTTCGCTTCCACAGCTCTCAAGATCTGAATAACATAATGAGAATCAACGTAATGTAGTTGGCCTTTTCTTAAAGAGGCAGTACACTATTTTACCAATATGTACCAAATCCTATAAACACATGAATTCTAAGATGCTTTTAACCTTTTAAATAGTATTTTAACATTTTAACCATTACATAAACTTCTAAATGAAACTATTTACCTTTTTAACATTAATTCTTATTCACATTACTATGAATTGTACTTTGGCCTCTACAGCGTCTGCATCCGCACCACTCGCATCAAGGAAAATGTACTGATAATGTTCAAAAAAGTTTTTTTTTTTCTTATTTCTCTCATGTTTTCATTGAGAAACCTGAGATGTTTGTGCCAAGAGTCTAGGGCAGACGCGAGAAGAGGAGTTTTCTTGAATGTTCTTGAATTCGGTCACTTTCTGTAATTCTCCACAGCATATTTGAAGTACCATAGAAGACCGCAGTTCTTAGGGGCGTTCACAAATCGCGTCTTTTGCATGCTCAAGTTCGTTATTTCCAATGTAGGCGAGTGGTATGTGTGCTAATAAGGGAAGAAACGCGGTCGCGACGTGATGCTATGCGCCCGTTTTTTCCAGGCGCATTCGCACCGCATCGAGTTAAAAACATCTCAACTTTTCAGAATGCCGCAAGCACACCGCAGGTCATGTGACAATAACTAAACATTCAGATCATCCTTTCCTGTAACAATGTTGAAAGCTCAACCAAGATGAAGGAACAGCTGATCATAGCTGTATATGGATAGGCATTTTGAAATAAATTTAGGAGCAGAGCTACTGAGAGCAATTTTTTGTGCTGCAAATCCATTTATGCTTTGCTGAAATTTCCACGTCTTCATGGAGAGAGTGTGTCATTGTTGCTTAGCAACGGCAGACGCCTCAGGAGCGCTTCTGCCCGAGCGCTTTGGAAAAGAGAATGTGGCGTGCCTAGCGTTTTTCACGCGTTTTTATGAGCTATATGTGAACGGCCCCTTATTCGTTCATTAATTATTTTTTTGCTTGCATACATCTTCAAATATGCCTTGGAGAATCACAGAAAGTGACCAAACTAGATTTTATTGTGAACTTTTTTTTTTTTGTTGCAACATTCGAATATCATTTTTATTTATCAAATAATTAGAGCAGAACAAATATTCAAATGTTTGACTATCCGTGCACACCCTTAGTGTTCACAGTGAGTGTGGGTGTGCAATTCGGATGGGTTAAATGCAGAGCACGAATTCTGAGCATGGGTCACCATACTTGGCTGAATGTCACGTCATGTCACGTCACTTAACCAATAAAGTTTTGCTTTACAATCAGGGAGGTCTCTTCCTGAAATAACTTTCATTACATTTACATTTATTTATTTAGCTGACGCTTTTATCCAAAGCGACTTACAATTGCTATATATGTCAGAGGTTGCACGCCTTCCCTCCCCTCAGCAATCGCGCATCTGGACAAAAAAGACTCATACATCAGAATGGTGATCATAGACTTCAGTTCAGCATTCAATACCATCATCCCTCAACAGCCCTTTCACAAAAAAAAAAGTCCTGCTGTCATTTTAAGTACACAACTTTGACTTTGAAAAATATTTCATATGAGTCAGACTAGTTTTGTTTGTAAAAGTTACTTAACAGCAATCCAAAGTAGGTTTTTATTTACAATTTCAGCTTGCAAATCTCCAGTACTACATGCTGCAGTGATGCTGAGACAGGGACCCAAAATATGCAAATCATATGTCCATCATGTCATCATGTCGCACCTCATCCAGAGTAGACCGCTTCACAATAGATTTGCTTCAGATGCATCGTGAGAGTATGACTGATGATGTTTGGGATCTGTGAATGATCAAAAATTGTGTATACTCCTGAGTTTATTCTCATTCACTGATCTTGATGGAAAACAAAGAAGCCTTATACTCCAACAATCTTTTGGAAACAGTTTTTTTAAGAACACAAAAAGGACTTTAGCTCAATTTGAACAAAGTGTCCATAGAATGACATTTTATTAATAAGATTCGGGAGAAGTGCGTCAGATACTTAGCTTAATCAACACAGGTGGACCATAATCAAGTAATCAATCCCATAGTATACATATCGCTGACTTACCTCTATCCATTGACGGTTTATCAGCATCCCTCCTCCACCCCATCTCCTCACTTTGAGTTCACTTTATAAATAGAAGGGGAGGGGGGGGGGTGCTCTAGGTTCTGGCCATTCCCGAGCTCGGAGCCCTTCCCCGGACAGCACGCCAAATACGCATACCATACCTCAGCTAATTATATGTAAGCGTGAACTAGTGAAATGCACTTCCTTGCAAGGGTGCAAAATAAATCTGCTCCTGTATTGATTGTTATTCCCTGATTGGAAATACTGAAATTGCTCTTTCATTTAGAAGGCAGGACTTTTTCTGCAACATTGCACATTACAGTTTCTCCCATTCATATAAATAAAAATGAACCATCTTGGTAAATATACAGTTTTGCGTTTGTTTGTCTGTCCTTACAGTCTCTAAAAACTTTTACAACTTTTTCAGATTTTAATATCTTTCAAAAAAAGATTAATTGTAGTTTTATAGAATTTCTTTGATTCAAATTATTGTAATTTTAATTTGAGTTACAATTCTTCATCCTGGTTACTACCTCAGTTAAAATTCAGAATTCAGGAGTTGAATTGGAATATCAATGAATGTTCTGAATACCACACAACCCTAACACACGTGCGCACACACACACACACACACACTTATGCACAACATATGTAAACACACAAACATGCTGGTTTTGGTCTCTCATTGCAGAAACATGTCATGACATCGGACAAATGGATTGACAGACAGGTAAGATTATGCCATTTCAATATTTTGCCACATTTGTTTACATTCAACAGTACATTTGAAGTGATCTGATGGTCTCATTTGATTGGTCCAGAATGAAAAACCAGCTTTCTCTAAAGATGGAGAAACTTTTTTCATGACATTGCCCCTCAGAAGTGGAGGCCATAAGTCCTTTAGACACCTTACTATGATGTCAGAGCAGGTATAAACGCACACGAGCCACACAGAAACAAACATAATTCACACAGATCTGACTTTAACCTCTACTACTTTCAGCCTGAAGGTGAAGAGATCATCATGCAACACCTGACCTCAGGCACCTGGGAGGTCACAGAGATACTGACCTATGATGAAAAGTGGAACACAGTGTGAGTCATTTCATATATATAGTCCTCTTGCTCACTCTGGATAAGTACAGTTCTTGAATAGAAGGGAGGGTTGTACCGATGATTTGCTCAGCAGTCCGGGCTTCCCTCTGTAGTCTGCGGAGGTCAGATTTAGAAGCTGGGCCGAACCAGACAGTTAATGAAGTGCAGAGGATGGATTCAATGATGGTGGAGTAGAACTGTTTTAGCAGCTCCTGTGGCAGGTTAAACGTCCTCAGCTGGCGAAGGAAGTACAACCTCTGCCTGGGCCTTTTTCACAATGGAGTCAATGTGAATGTCCCACTTCAGGTCCTGAGAGATGGTGGTTCCCAGGAACCTGAATGACTCCACTGCAGTCACAGTGCTGTTCATGATGGTGAGTGGGGGGAGTGCAGGGGGGTTTCTCCTGAAGTCCACGATCATCTCCACTGTTTTGAGCGCTTTAAGCTCCACGTTGTTGAGACTGCGTAAGACAGCCAGCTCTTTAAGCTCCTGTCTGTAAGCAGACTCGTCACCGTCCTGAATGAGGCCGATGAGTGGGGTGTCGTCTGCAAACTTCAGGAGCTTGACAGAGGGGTCCTTAGATGTGCAATCATTAGTGTACAGGAAGAAGAGCAGTGGGGAGAGAACGCAGCCTTGGGGAGCTCCGGTGCTGTTTGTACGGGTGCTGGATGTGTATTTTCCCAGCCTCACTAGCTGCTGCCTGTCTGTCAGGAAGTTATTGATCCACTGACAGACGGAGGTGGGCACGGAGAGCTGAGTTAGTTTGGGCAGGAGGAGGTTTGGTAGGATAGTGTTAAAGGCCGAGCTGAAGTTCGCAAACAGGGTCCTCATATAAGTCCCTGGTCCGAGTATGTGTTGCAGATAGGGCTGGGACAACGCGTCGAGGTCATCGATGACGTCGACGCAAAAAATACGTAGACGCAAAATATGTGCATCGATGCATCGACCTGTTTTAATTTCTCTAAAAAACGTTTGCAAAATGTTTACCTTGTGCGCTGAATATACGCGATGGCCAGATCAACATTCTATCCAATGTTATATAACCAATCCATGGGGTTTTTCTGCATTGATCTTTTTTTTTTTGGCGGCTGTCAAAGCCTTATTTGATCGCTGTGCCTGACAGGGCGCGTACGAGAGAGAGCCCCGGCTGCGCGCCCACACTCACAGTCTTTGAACAGCACGAGCGCTTCTTGCTCTCTCTCTCCCTTGTGCATATTAATCAAAATCATTAAACACGATATAAAAAGGTCGAAACACCAAAGTTTCACGCGCGCTCGCGCACTCACAGTCTTTAAACTACACGAGCGCTGTCTTGCTCTCTCTCTCCCTCCCTCCCTCCCTTGTGCATATTAACCAAAATCATTAGACACGATAGAAAAAGGGCGGAACGCCAAAGTTTCACGTGGAGCATTCAGAGATTTTTTTTTTTCTCCATGACAGGCTGCTGGCTCCCACTGTTAATTTTTATTTATTTATTTGGAAAAGCACTCTCTGTATTCGCTTAAAGCCCTCAAGTTTACATTGGTTACTGTATTCTTTCAATTGTTCTATACAAGTATTTTGGGTGACCTTTCTATTAAATGCTAGACATCAAGTTGTAGTTATTTTCATCTGAAAGAAGAACTTTTTTTCAGTAAGCTAGGCCCTGTGTGTTCAGTAAGCTTGTTTCAGTAAGCTATGTGTTTTCAAGGCTTCAAGGCTTTATTGAATGCTATCTCTATACAAGTGCAAAGTAATGCATTCTTAGTCAGTCTTTTATTTTGTAATTTTAAGAGCAATAAACATATATTGCAATGTTAAGGAATTCATGTTTTTTTCATTCAGATATGTAAATCAACATGTATAAATTGTTAGTAGTCAATTAATGGGGAGATAATCGAAATCGAATTGGTCTGAAAAAATTAATCATTAGATTAATCGCTGCATCGAAAAAATAATCGCTAGATTAATCGTTTAAAAAATAATCGTTTATCCCAGCCCTAGTTGCAGAACATAATGCAGTCCAATGTTTAATGCATCATCCACAGACCTGTTTACTCTGTAGGCAAACTGAAGAGGATCCAGCAAGGGTCCAGTGATGTCCTTCAGGTGGGCTAGCACCAGTTTTTCAAATGACTAAATGACTACAGACATTGAAGCCACAGGCCTGTAGTCATTTAGTCCTGTAATTTTGGATTTCTTTGAGATGGGGATGATGGTTGAGCATTTGAAGCACAAAGGGACTTTACACAACTCCAGTGATCTGTTGAAGATCAGTGTGAAGATGGGGGCCAGCTGGTCAGCACAGGATTTCAGACAGGATGGTGTAACACAATCTGGGCCTGGTGCTTTTTTCCTTTTCTGCTTCCGGAAGACCTGGCACATCTCATCCTTGCTTATCTGTATTGCAGGTGTGGAGGAGAGGGGGGTGGCAGGAGGTGTGAATGGTTTGAACGGTTGTATGGAGAGGCATTCAGGGCAGGTGATGGGTGTTCTTTCAAACCTGCAGTAAAACTCGTTCAGATCGTCTGCCAGTCGTTGATTCTCCACAGTGCTGGGGGATGGTGTCTGGTAGTTGGTGATCTCTTTCAGACTTTTCCACACTGATGCGGAGTTGTTGGAAGTGAATTGAGTCCTTATTTTTCCAGAATAATTCCTCTTTGCCACTTTGATCTCCTTTTCAAGTGTGTATTTAGCCTGTTTATACAAGCCATTGTCCTCCTTCCTGTAAGCAGCATCTTTGGCCTGACGGAGCTGTCTGAGTTTTGCAGTGAACCACATATCCTCAAAGAAACTGATATATGTTACAGTCTCTGTGAGCTCGTCCAGATCGGTGGCAGCAGCTTCAAAAACGCTCCAATCAGTGAGGTCAAAACAAGATTGTAAATCCTGCTCTGCTTCCTTATTCCATCTTTTTACAGTCCTTAATACAAGTTTAGCTGATTTTAGTTTCTGCCAATAGGTCGGTATAAGATGAACCAGACCCAAAGCTGCCCGTGGAAAAGAGTGATATGCATCATTTATTGTGGTGTAACAGTGATCCAATAAATCACTGTCTCTGGAGGGACATGTGATGTTCTGTCTGTATTTTGGCAGTTCGCGGGAGAGATTTGCTTTATTATAGTCCCCGAGAATGATTAGAACACAATTGGGGTGTTGTTGTTCTGTCACCCGGTCTCTGTTGTTGTTCTGTCATATACACAAGCAGGCACATAGGCAAACTCATGCGCACACTCACACACACACACACACACACACACACGCACACACACGCGCACACACACACATGTTACATGAAATATCTAACATGTCTTGTGTTTTCATATAGATATTTTCTCAGTAATGAAGCTGGATTCAGTCACAGGCACCTGTACAGGTGAGATGCTCTGATGCTGCACAGAGTACTCTGTTTCTATTCTTCCCGATTAACTCCTAATGTTATAGCAGTGTAACCTTTGACCCCCAGGGTAAGCACAGAGAACCCATTCCATCGCAAGTGCTTGAGCTGTTCTGTGTTTAAACCTCACTGCTCATTTTATGAAGCATTAGTGAGTCCGGACAGACAGGCCGTCCTGCTGAACTGCAGGGGTAAACCACACACACAACTTAACATTGGATTTTTGTCATGAATCCGCCTCATTCTGAATTGTAAAAATGCCTAAAGATTTCTTTAAACAATTCTTCAGGTCCAGGAATCCCCAAAACCACTGTGCACCTTCTCAGCAACATGAGCGGTGAGTCAAAACACACACAAATGTTCTTCACCATATCTTTGACAGAGTGTCAGATAAGAGCCACTCACACACAGGAACCTAATTTATGTACCAAAACCCAGTTCAGTAATGTGAGTGGTTGACAAGAACAAACTATTAAAAAGTAGGCTCAAGAAGTCTACGAGTCGTATTTATGAACAACTTCTTGACAAACCACCAAAATAGAAGTTTGGCGTAACTTGAAGATTATATTACTATTGTAAAGCAGAATGAAATAATACTAATAACAGTAATAATACAGTTTTTCTGAATTGGTAAAAGACATTTCTTGAAACCATCACTCATTTTCTCAAACCCTTAAACAAGAAAAAAAATCAAAATACTCAAGCTAAATTCTTGAAACCTCTGACTCTTCAATCCAAATCAAAAAACCACTGCGAAAACTTTTACTTGCATTCAAAATCATCTGGTGCTCTCAGATCACACACACAAGTCAATAAACACTAAAGAACATTCATTAGACACTACAGAGAAAAATGGAGAACACCGCATCCAGAAAATTACATAAAAAAATTTGTATTGAGTAAACTATTTTGCAATTCTTAAAGTATAGTAATTGCATAATAATACTGAGTAAGGTGAATATAGTGTATATGCCTACTGTATGTACTGCAAGAATAGTATTGTGCTGAATATTGAATAGTACTGAAATTTTGTATATATTCAGCATTTGGATGCTGCAAAAATACTGCAATCGAACTGCAAAGGCCAAAAACTTCAAATAAAACTCTATATGAACAGCATGTTGCAGTGTCTTCTGGTAAGATGGCGGTGCGACAGCAGCTTACAGTGGCCACTGTGGACACAAAATGTGCTATTTCTGCGTTTTTTAGACCGTTCTATAGACAGGGCACCATCCACTGTCCATGTCTATCATTGTCAGACAATACTGAAATACAGAAACCACTCAAAAACTGCAAGTTGCCTGATGGAGAAACTACACAATCTCAGCATGCTGTGGGCAGCTAGCCCCCAGTCTCTTGCATCGTCATTCCTGGTGGCCAGGGAAGGGGACGCCAAAAGCGATGTGAGGAAACATAAGCAAGGTAAGAGAGCGTGGGTCCATGGTAGGCTAAAAACAAACCTTAGTCGGCTGGCTCTCCCATCTCTCCTGCTCTCAAAAGACTGCTCTGAGGACAATAAGATGGACTACATTTGAAATCAACAGACTACTCTGAGTGAATTTAGGGACTGCTGCATCTTTCTTTTCATGGAGACATGGCTCAGCCACAGAGTTCCCGACGCCGCCATTTAGCTCAAAGGGATCATCTCGTTTCACACCGACAGAAACAAAACCCTGAGTGGCAAGACTCGTGGAGGTGGCTTGAGTGTCTACATCAACACTAGTCAAGTCAAGTCACCATTATTTATATAGCGCTTTAAACAAAAAAGAATGCATCAAAGCAACTGAACAACATTCATTAGGAAAACAGTGCGTCAAAAATGCAAAATGATAGTTAAAGGCAGTTCATCATTGAATTCAGTGACGTCATCATCTCAGTTCAGTTTAAATAGTATCTGTGCAATCAAGTCAACGATATCGCTGTAAATGAAGTGTCTCCAACTAAGCAAGCCAGAGGCGACAGCGGCAAGGAACCAAAACTCCATCGATGACAGAATGGACAAAAAAACCTTGGGAGAAACGGCCAGTTCTCCTCTGACCAGACGAAACCAGTAGTTCAATTCCAGACTGCAGCAAAGTCAGATTGTGCAGAAGAATCATCTGTTTCCTGTGGTCTTGTCCTGGTGCTCCTCTGAGACAAGGTCTTTACAGGGGATCTGTATCTGGGCTCTAGTTGTCCTGGTCTCCGCTGTCTGTCAGGGATGTAGAGGTCCTTTCTAGGTGCTGATCCACCATCTGGTCTGGATACGTACTGGATCCGGGTGACTGCAGTGACCCTCTGATCTGGACACAGACTGGATCTGGTGGCTATGGTGACCTCGGAATAAGAGAGAAACAGACTAATATTAGCGTATATGCAGGCTAAAAATCCTTTAAAGGATTTGTATATTAGAAGCGTATTAGTGATGCGTGGCCCTTCTCCTGAACCTCAGTTAACTAGTTAACTCCCTAAATATAGCCTTAGTGCCTGAACGTGTTTAAGGTTTTGCAGAAAGAGTGCTTTGTTTGAGAAATTGGTTTAAGCTAGTGAGAATTTGGTTCTGAGATTGGGTTTAATATTTTAGCAATTCAGAAAAACGGTAATACATTTTATTAAAACATTATTTTTAAAGAATATCACATAATTTTCATCAATGTTTTAAATTTTAATTTAAGCTTTGTTCCACAAAAAGTGAAAGCAATTGTTTGAACTTCAATTAATTACACTTTTAAAGATGGTTTATGCAGTTTTGATGTTTTGACAACAAAGCTACATTAAGCAATAAATCATCTGAAAAATTACACTTTTAAAGATGGTTTATGCAGTTTTGATGTTTTGACAACAAAGCTATATTAAGCAATAAATCATCTGAAAAAATAAAATGTTAAAATCATAATAAATTATCAAATTGTTCAATTATAAATTAACTCGATTAGAAATCCTTTTCATTAGTCCAATTTATTTCCCTATTAAAGCGGAATCTAGACTTTGAGTAAAAATAAATGGTAAAATGGATTTCATAGCACCCTACAATCAAACTCTCACTTCTTTCAGCCCTACTTTCCCCATTTACTCTGTACTGTCCTGTCAATAAAGGTAATGGTCCTTAAATAAAATAAAGTATATAATAAAACAAACTGCTGTTACTCTGACAATTTTTTTTTCATAAAATGGCATAACACCCGAATCTTAAACTGTTTTGTTTTCTTTCTCCTCTTCTGTTCTGCTCTGTAGATCAAGTGACTATAGATGCTGGTCTGGAGATCAGAGAATTTCTCAGAAAGAAAAAAACTCCAGTTAAACAAATCAGGAATTTACAGATTAATAACCAGGGTATGAAGTCATCGTCATGACCAACATCGTCATCACCATCATCATCACCACCATCATCATCATCATCATCATCATCTCAATCATCTTCACCATCACCACTATCACCAAATTGCCAAACAGGATATAGAACAAAGAAACAACAAAATGAGAATGAGAGGTAGGCATCATCTTCAGCTTAAATTAATTTGTTTTTGGATTGATGTTTTTATAGCATAAACTTTAGAGGATTTGTTTTGGAGAGAAACTATTAACCGTTTTTATAATGTTTGTAAACATTTTCCTTTAGACTACAGGCATTTAGCCTTCATTATTTCTGAAGTAATAGGGCTAATAAAATGCGATGTGAGCCGCGACATAAGTTTTTTTTTTTTTTTTTTTTTTTACAATGCAGCAAACATTTATAAGTAGCTTACATGCTTGGCTGTGACTAATCGTTAAATCTCTATTTTTTCCTTTTCTTTTTGAGTAAAGAAAACGCTATACTTTATTATTATATTATTGTTATTATTATTAGGCAAATTATAGGCAAGGAATATTGTTTTTTTAAAATAATGTTATTATCAGGTATTTCTTCTACCCAAACCGGTTTCGGAATGGTAATAATATCAGACGAATGCAGAACAGAAACATTAAAATATTGATTCTGCTCTGAGTGAACCGATTGAATTTTATTTATTTTTTTGCCTTTCAAACTTTATCTAACTGATTCAACCAGCCCCGGGTTATTTTTAAAGAATACACTTCATCTTCATTATCATCATCCCCATAAGCATAACCATTTTTTCCTATTTGTTCACAATATTTAGTTTATATACGGCTAATATCAGATTTAAGTGTGAACTGCATGGTCACAGTCCTGAATTAACCCTCCAAAAAGGCAAAGATGTCAGGAAACAGATTATTATAGTAAATTAAACACTGAGGCCCTTGATGTCAGTGTTAACATGTTCATTTATGTGTTCATCCTGGTATTCGGTATATGTATCATGACCCTGACGGGATGTTAAGCACACTTTCACATCAACTAACTTCTCTTGTAAAATTAATGATGGTGGATATTGTATCACTTTAATATCAAAGGCCCTATTTTAACGATCTAAATGCAAAGTGTAAAGCGCATGGCGCAGGTGCACTCAGGGCGTGTCCAAATCAACTTTTGCTATTTTAACGACGGGAAAACTGTCCGTGCGCCGGGGCGCATTTTTGGAATGGGTTACCCGGGCGTAACGTTCAATAAACCAATCAGAGTGTCATCTCCTATTCCCATTAAGAGCGAGATGCTGGCGGATCGCTTTTTACATAGCAGAATTTGTTGGCGGAAAAGCTGAACGCTTGTCAAGCGAAGAAACCAATCTGCTTGTGCGCGAAGTTAAATCGCGTGAGCAGATCATTTACCGGACAAGCAAGAATCCACCAAAGCTTCCCGAGGTGGAGACTTAGGTCTCTGCAGAGCAAAAGTGGGCGTTTATCACCATGTGGGTGTTTTGAAACTGCTGGGTGTTTCTGAATCATGCAATCTAAATGATCCCCCTTACCCAACCCCACCCCTAAACCTAACATCACTATTACATCAACTAATCAGGTATCATGGTGTAAAAACACCTTGATCTCATAATCAATCAATCAATCACCTTTATTTATATAGTGCTTTAAACAAAATACATTGCGTCAAAGCACTGAACAACATTCATTTGGAAAACAGTGTCTCAATAATGCAAAATGATACTTAAGGCAGTTCATCATTGAATTCAGTGATGCCATCTCTGTTCAGTTAAATAGTGTCTGTGCATTTATTTGCAATCAAGTCAATGATATCGCTGTAGATGAAGTGACCCCAACTAAGCAAGCCAGAGGTGACAGTGGCAAGGAACCGAAACTCCATTGGTGACAAAATGGAGAAAAAAACCTTGGGAGAAACCAGGCTCAGTTGGGGGGCCAGTTCTCCTCTGACCAGACGAAACCAGTAGTTCAATTCCAGGCTGCAGCAAAGTCAGATTGTGCAGAAGAATCATCTGTTTCCTGTGGTCTTGTCCTGGTGCTCCTCTGAGACAAGGTCTTTACAGGGGATCTGTATCTGGGGCTCTAGTTGTCCTGGTCTCCGCTGTCTTTCAGGGCAGTAGAGGTCCTTTCTAGGTGCTGATCCACCATCTGGTCTGGATACGTACTGGATCCGGGTGACTGCAGTGACCCTCTGATCTGGATACAGACTGGATCTGGTTGCCACGGTGACCTCGGAAAAAGAGACTGATTTAACGGATTTGGATATTAAAAGCATATTAGTATGTTATGTGTATGCCAGAGATGGGTCTTTAATCTAGATTTAAACTGCAAGAGTGTGTCTGCCTCCCGAACAATGTTAGGTAGGTTATTCCAGAGTTTAGGCGCCAAATAGGAAAAGGATCTGCCGCCCGTAGTTGATTTTGATATTCTAGGTATTATCAAATTGCCTGAGTTTTGAGACCGTAGCGGACGTAGAGGAGTATAATGTAAAAGGAGCTCATTCAAATACTGAGGTGCTAAACCATTCAGGGCTTTATAAGTTATAAGCAATATTTTAAAATCTATACGATGTTTGATAGGGAGCCAGTGCAGTGTGGACAGGACCGGGCCAATATGGTCATACTTCCTGGATCTAGTAAGAACTCTTGCTACTGCATTTTGGACTAGCTGTAGTTTGTTTACTAAGCGTGCAGAACAACCACCCAATAAAGCATTACAATAGTCTAACCTTGAAGTCATAAATGCATGGATTAACATTTCTGCATTTGACATTGAGAGCATAGGCCGTAATTTAGATATATTTTTGAGATGGAAAAATGCAGTTTTACAAATGCTAGAAACGTGACTTTCTAAGGAAAGATTGCGATCAAGTAGCACACCTAGGTTCCTAACTGATGACGAAGAATTGACAGAGCAACCATCAAGTCTTAGACAGTGTTCTAGGTTATTACAAACAGAGTTTTTAGGCCCTATAATTAACACCTCTGTTTTTTCTGAATTTAGCAGTAAGAAATTACTCGTCATCCAATTTTTTATATCGACTATGCATTCCATTAGTTTTTCAAATTGGTGTGTTTCACCGGGCTGCGAGGAAATATAGAGCTGAGTATCATCAGCATAACAGTGAAAGCTAACACAATTTTTCCTGATGATATCTCCCAAGGGCAACATATAAAGCGTGAAGAGTAGCGGCCCTAGTACTGAGCCTTGAGGTACTCCATACTGCACTTGTGATCGATATGATACATCTTCATTCACTGCTACGAACTGATGGCGGGTCATATAAGTACGATTTAAACCATGCTAATGCACTTCCACTGATGCCAACAAAGTGTTCAAGTCTATGCAAAAGAATCCTGTGGTCAGTTTAACTCCCATTACTTTCCTGCAGAGACCTATACTTGCCGAGGTGCGACAGCAATGCTCTTGAACACACCTCTTTTTTAGACCAGCACGCCCATGGGCACACAAATGGGTGCAAATACATTTGCAAAATAAATGATGTGGCGCTGGAAGGGTAAAACGCGAACGGCGCCGGACTGAAACCAGCAAACACACTTGCGCTGCGCCTTGCGTCTCATTTCGCCGGGTGTATGATAGGGCCCAAAATCTGTGCATATGCACATTTTGTAGATGAGGCCTCAGATTGGATGTTGTTTGTACCGTTCACACCATAATGAGAAAAAAAAAACAGTTCTTTTTTCCCTAAGGTCTTAAGGTAGTCTAAGATTGTTTGTTCTGGTTGTGTCTTTGCTACTTGACCGATGATTGTTTTATGTGTTTACAGCACTGAAACTTGAGCTCAGCTTCCCCCCGCAATTTGAGGAAAATAAACAGCATCCTGTTCTGCTGCTGCTGTATGATTACACACACACACACACACACAATAATATACATTTGAAAGAGTTTTAACGGCATTCACTCCTTCAGCATCACACATTTTAATGCACACATTTTATTAAATAAATGTAAAGGAAAAAGTTATTTCGTATTATAACCAGCTGGTGTCGCAGTGACCTGACAACAACCATTTACCGTATATTTGGATAATTTGACCTACAGAGTCTCATAATATTATTTAAATGCATGAAGTTATTTTCTTGTGTAGAAATCAGTGCAGAAATAATAATCTAAATTCCAATCAATGTGAATACATGTAAATGTTCATTCATGTCTATAACTAATTTAATCAAAGGATGTAATGTCTATTGTTTTATCAAGAAAATTGTTTTGCTTGGATACCAAACACTTTTATTATTTATTTCTTTATTTTTTGGTGAAATATTTTATTTCAAAATATTTTACTCACCAAAAATATTCAGTCAGAGGGAAACTTCTCTCCTAGCTCTTTTTTAGGAAGCCAGTTTTGATAAACACTAGTATGGATAAATTCAGTGTTTTGACACAATCAAGCCACATCAGTGTCCAGACCTGGCTATGTGTGTGTGCGAGACAGGGACTCTCATCCTGGTGGTCAGCAGGTGAACGAGCGATTTCGTATGGATTGGGCCGATGTGCTGGTCAGCTGTGATGATGTGATCGTGGCCCGGCTGGACGGCAGAGGAAGCGGCTTTCAGGGCCAACAGATCCTCCAAGACATTTACCAGCATTTGGGACTTGTGGAGACAGAGGACCAGCTCTCTGTTTTACAGTGAGTGTGCTGAGTCTCAAGCCTCCATCTACTGTACAAAAGTCTGAGAGACATTAGATGCTTCACGAAAACATTTAAGATGTTTCATAACCTTTGCTCTAGTGTGCCAGAAAGAAATATCTTTTTTTAAATTCCTAAATTTTTTCAGAATATAATGTAATTCACTGACTTTTTTTTTCATGTTGTATGAAATTTAAAACTGATATTTCCTATAGTCATACACTTTATAAAGCAAAAAATTATAAATAACCATTTAAAAACATATGTTTCTGCATTTGATGTGCTAATGTAGGCTTTTGCACAGGACTAGACTTCATGTAAATTCACAGGCCACAAAAATAATCAGTTCTCATTCATCATCTCTGCTACTGTGGATGTGATGGTAATCTTAAACAAGGTTTTTTTTTTCCATATATTAGCATTACATTTGTCCAAATGTGTTTGTTGTTGCAGGTATCTGACTGAGCAGCCGTATATTGATGGAGGCAGAGTTGGGGTTTTTGGCAAGGTGAGGTTATTCACACCACAATCATTAAAGCGATCGTTCTACTGAGCAAAAAATAAGATATTTTGAAGAATGTTGACTTTCACTGTACGGACAAAAACAAACACTGAGACATCTCTTGAAATATCATGTCATACATGTTTGGAATGACAGAATGCCATCTATCCTTCCCGTGTCTGCTGGAAGCTCAGAAGCCATAAAACTGTCAAGTCAAATAATAATTGTATGTAACTTTACACTTTGTAGACTTTAATGATTTATCCAAAAAAAGCACAGATATTTAAACAAATCAGCTGCTTTAAATAAACTGCATCTGTATCAGACAAGCCCAAATAAAAAAATAACTGTACAGACTATGATTCAATTTAGTCTCTGTTACAGAAATAGAAACCGGCTCTGCAAGATCAAAACCTAGTGTTTTTGTGAAGTTATTTAAGAAGTGTTTTGCAGATGTGTGTGAACATGTTTTTATATCCTGTTGAGGACATAAACCTCAATACACCCCAACTCATGAGGACTTATAAATCATACAGAATTATTTTTTGTTTGTGTGTGTGTGTGCTTGCGCAGGCATATGGTGGGTTCCTGAGCTCCGTTCTGCTGCTCTCACATGGCTCTGAACTCCGCTGTGGTGCGGCCATGAGTCCAGTGTTTGACTGGCAGCTCTATGGTAAATGTGACAAACACACAAACTCTCTCACTCTCACATACTCTCTCTCACACACACAGTGGTGGACAGTAACGGAGTAGCTTTACTTCGTTACTGTACTTAAGTACATTTTTCAAGTATCTGTACTTTACTGGAGTAGTTTTATTTTGAGCAACTTTTACTTTTACTTCACTACATTCCAAAGCATAAAATCGTACTTTTTACTTCACTACATTTCATAAAACATATCGTTACTCCCTATATCACGTGCTCCGACACTCAGAAGCGGTGTCTGATTCATCATGAACGAACTGAGTCTTTTCAAAAGAAACTTTTAAATCGGATCGCGAATCGCACCAAACGATTCGTTTACGAATTAGAATGATCCGATTGCAGCTGTTCTGGAGTCGACCCCTCACTGATTCAATTGAACCGTTTAGTGCGAGTCACCAGAAGTAAGAACCGGGAGATCTTGTGAGCGCGCGTGCGTCTGATGTTGCTAAAAGTAAGTTATGTCGAAATTTTGGATTAATTATTGTAACTGAAAATCATATTAAGGTCAAAACTGTCAGTTGTTTGGGAACTAAATCCGTAAAGAGTGATCTATTTAAGCCCACTCAAATGCTCGAGTGCAGACGATGCAGACACATCAATTGTAGGTAAAAAAACAACAACAACAACAAAAAACTTAAAATAACACAGATTAAATACAATAACTCATGCATGTTCAAATTCACCGCTGCCGTAATGTTAACAGTTTTATTAAAATGTCCTATGTGACGTCTGTTTTTATATTGTTTATCGACAATAACGTTATACATATGTATATTGTTTGGATTAACTAGACGAGTAGACAGACATGAATGTTCATCGTACTGAAAATAAGTAAATATTGTTAGCTGATGATAACTGTCTAGCTAACAAGCTTGTTGGTGCTAAGCTGATGTAATTTTTATAAATAATGTCCAAATATTTTTATTCAGCCACACACACATATATATATATATATATATATATATATATATATATATATATATATATATATATATATATATATATATATATATATATATATATATATATATATATATATATATATATAGATTACATCTGGTTAGAAAAGAAAGGATGTGATGTTCAGAACATGGTAACTACAGTAATTATCAAAGTGGGAAGAGATGCATCCCGTTTGGCCAGGGGTGTTTTTAAACCACAGACAAGATTTGAGAAGGAAAAAATAATTATGAATTTTTTTTTATTATTTTTTTCCTTAAAATGTTCTTCCTAACTTAAGGCCTTATTATCATGTCATATATACAGTACAGACCAAAAGTTTGGACACACCTTCTCATTCAAAGAGTTTTCTTTATTTTCATGACTATGAAAATTGTAGATTCACACTGAAGGCATCAAAACTATGAATTAACACATGTGGAATTATATATGGAATTATATACATAAAAAAAGTGTGAAACAACTGAAAATATGTCATATTGTAGGATCTTCAAAGTAGCCACCTTTTGCTTTGATTACTGCTTTGCACACTCAAGAGGTAGTCACCTGAAATGGTCTTCCAACAGTCTTGAAGGAGTTCCCCGAGAGATGCTTAGCACTTGTTGGCCCTTTTGCCTTCTGTCTGTGGTCCAGCTCACCCCTAAACCATCTGGATTGGGTTCAGGTCCGGTGACTGTGGAGGCCAGGTCATCTGGCGCAGCTCCCCATCACTCTCCTTCTTGCTCAAATAGCCCTCGATGCCTTCAGTGTGACTCTACAATCTTCATAGTCATGAAAATAAAGAAAACTCTTTGTATGAGTTTTCCAAACTTTTGGTCTGTACTGTAACTTTGATGTTCTGTAAAACAACTAACTTTAAAATACTTTTTTCTTACTGGTGAAAATCAGATGGTCATCTCTGTTTTCTCTCAGGTAAATCACAGTGTAAGCTTCACAGTGAGCGTTACTCTCATCAGCGTAGTCCATATCAACAACAAAAATATATTTTGACTCCATTTAGTGGATATTTTGGAAAAAATCCCAGGTATTTTGAGCAGTAGGATTATAAAAAAAATTGCTAATATAAAATTAAATTAAGTAGCCTATATAAAATTGCAAACATCTATCTTGCAGTACTTTTTTACTTAAGTACATAAAAAATTTAGTACTTTTGTACTTTCACTTGAGTAAAATTGAAAAAGGAGTACTTTTACTTTTACTGGAGTAATATTTTACCATATGTATCTGTACTTTTACTCAAGTACTTGATTTGTGTACTTCGTCCACCACTGCACACACATATCATTCATCATGCAACTTTTTTCCCCTGATGAGGACCACTGTATAGACAAACAATGTAAAAAAATTCAGGTATTAATATCTTTGTAGAGACATTTGGACCTCATAATGGAGGATAAACCTGTAAACACACACTAGTCTGACGATTGTATTTCACTATGCAGCTTCAGCCTTTACAGAGCGATACTTTGGATTCCCTCTACAAAATGATCACATATACAAGGTAAGATTGTATAATTTGAGACATAAAAATGTGTGATATTTAGATCATTAGCGTCTCTGTAAAGCCCTGTTCACACCACCAGCGGAACAATCTCATTTATTTTAATGAAAGCTGGGGATGTCCAGTGACAACGAATGTCAGTGCACAATGTGGACGTGCAGCAACACAATATAGACAAGAAGAGTTTGACTTTATCTAAATGAGCAGCGATGGTCAGTGAAGCAAATGAGATTGTCTCCAGTCAGATACTGTAATGGAGTGTCGGCAAGAGAAATCGGACATACTCGGCTCACCCTGTAAATTCTAGCTGCTGTGTTCATCACAGATACATTACAAGATGGCAAAGGGCATGCTTTTTTACATTTTTAATCATGATTAATATGAAACTCTGAAATATACTAACACACTGTGTCCCCTAAATAAATAGAATCAACAAATGAAATACATTTAAAATAATATCTGTTTAACAGTTGATTTGCGCATTATCAAGGCCAGTATTGATACCGATAAGCCAGTTGCATTTTTTTTTAGAGTAACAAAATAAATGATAGTCATTTAACACAATATCTGATAGTTAGATTTTTTTTCATTTAATAGGCTTAAACTGCAAAATGATAAAACTGCTTTTACTTATCAACAATTAGAGCGCATGGTCAATCTGATAATAACTTTTCATTAAAAAAAAAAATTAAACAATATAACTAATGTAATAACTAATTTCTTCATTTCTATAATTTCTCTATACACTTTCACTGTTTTCACATTAGATGTTTGATTTGTTTTGCATCAAGAAAACTTTCCTGAATGGCCTCAGTGAATGTTGTGTCGTGTGAACACCTGCTAGAGGCTAAGATCTCCGCTGACATGTGTATGTGATGCTTGGTGTAATACTCTTACATGTGTGTGTCCATGTTTTCATCAGATCCCCAGTCTCCTGCTGAACGTCACATACTCTGAGAACTTACGCTTTCTGATTCTACACGGGACAGCAGACGGTGAGCTTATGAGAGAAAACCCATAAACCTTCAGACAGACAGATGCATCATGGCATGACTACTTCTTTCTCTCCTGTTAGCCAACGTTCATTTTCAACACACTGCAGAACTAGTGAAGCTACTGTCTATGATTAACGTGAACTATAAGTCACAGGTGAGACCTTTCCACCCACACACACCTGCATACCTCACACTCAACCTTTGACCATCTGGCCTCTGGTCTCTGTGCAGATCTTCCCCGATGAGGGTCATGATATCATCAGCAGACGTTACGCGCTGCAATCACTCATCTCCTTCTACAGAGAGTGTTTTGCTGACAATCTACCTGTTCGAATGGAAACCAGTGATGACGACTAGTATCATTTATGCCGATCTAACCTAAACACAGACACAGAGAGAGTGTTGAGTATGAGGACATGCTCCAAATACTCATTTGATTTGTTATTTGCATTTTTCATAATTTGTCCACACAATCATTGCATCTGTATTTAGCGGCATCGTGAATGATGTCATTTAAAACAAGGCATTATGGACTGAACTGATTTATAGATTGGGTTCATATAATTATAACAAACTTACCAGTCTGAGCTCCCGCTAAATCACTGATCATGAATCCTCCAGTCTTCTGCGCTCTTTCTTATCCTCTTTTATCAGCCATCCTATGACCTACAAAAGATAAAGACTGTAAACAACAGCGAGGCATTCTGTCAAATCTCAATTTCATCTGCAAGACGGCAACCATTCATGTGTCTGCATTGAACACGATTGTTATGTATCCTGCTTAAATGTATCAAAATGTTCATCTTAAGCATTTGAGGGGGCCCTTGGCTTTTGAGGCCCAGTTTGTTCATGTACCCTAGCCTAACAGGTAAATCCACCTCTGTGTATATAGAGCAATATATAATTTTTTAAGGAAAAAATGGGTAATAAACTTTACAGTTAAAGAGCTACGTGGTTAGTCTGCATAAACAGAAATAAAATAAAACTCTCACTAAAGTACATTGTGTCAAGACTTTATAAAGTAATACTTTTTTTCTGTCACTGTATATAGTTACATATATCCAGTGTTGGCATCAGCATATAAATGTCAGGGATCTGGAAGGAGGACCCAACTGCAGTGCGAGTAACAAGGGTTTATTGACAACAGACTGATACAAAAGGGTACTGAGATGCACAGGTGACCCTGGAAACTTCAACTGGCAGAATGCTATGTTAGCAGAGGGGATGGCAAGACCAGGCCGGTGAAGAGAACAGAACAAGGCATCATAGAGCTAAGCTCAAATACTTGTTGACCGTAAATTCTGGCTGCGTTCACACTTGGCTTTAACACATGATCACTTTGATACCATCAAGCAGATTGAAGAAGCTCAATAATACTGTAATTCCGAAACATTTTCCTCAAATAATGGAGGGAACCACTCGTTATACATTTATAAGAGTATGGTGTACTATTTTGGTGATTTAATTTGCCTCACTCTCACTGTACGTGGACCCTTACAGGGGATCTGTATCTGGGGCTCTAGTTGTCCTGGTCTCCACTGTCTTTCGGGGATGTCGAGGTCCTTTCTGGGTGCTTATCCACCATCTTGTCTGGATGCGTACTGGATCCGGGTGACTGCAGTGACCCTCTGATCTGGACACAGACTGGATCTGGTGGCTATGGTGACCTCGGAATAAGAGAGAAACAGACTAATATTAGCGTAGATGCCATTCTTCTAATGATTTAGCAAGTACATAGGGTGGTATGGGAAGTGTTCCCGGTTCTGGTTTACCTAATTAATGCAGCCTAAAATCCTTTAACCCCTTTACGTGCAAACATCGCTGACGGCCCCAGTTTATTATTGTTTCACTTTCACAGCACATTAAACATCACTGTCTTACTTCATCTGGACAAACTGTGCATCAATGGAAAGTTTAAAGACTCAAGCTTCAATATTTGACCAATATTTTGATAAAACATTGTTGCAGTGACAGATATTTAGTGATTTATGTCAGGAGTGCAAAATAATGAATCCGTATTATGCCACATTTTGAATAGAAATTCACAACTCACTCATATTCAGTCACATCAGCAGCGGTTTATTTGTGTTCACAAAGACTCACTGAACAGTGTCAATAAGGATTTTTAGAGCAAAGATACATATCGGCGGAGATATATGGAAATATTTACTGATGTTTACTTCATATTTCTTCAGACAGAATCGTCATTTCTATTCATTTTCCACGGATTTACGCGATCAGATGATAAACAGCCTCTCCCAGCGATCTGTGTTGTTTGCGCAGTAGTCACAGCTCGAGCGGTGTGTGACTCAGACTCTGATTGGGTCTTTCAAACGTCAATCTTAGAGTTTCATATCTGGACACCGCCCCATCGTGTCACATGCTTCCTGCACACTTCCTGGTAGTTATCTGGCCAAAACAACACTGAAACACCTCTGTACACACAAAATATCCGAATAATAAACCCGCGATTACGATAGTAAAGCTTGGTATGAGAATTTCTTGAGATCTGGGGCGTTTTTATAAAAAAAATCGAAAATGTACATCGGAAATGCTAACTTGTGCAGCGATGAAAAAGGCTACAAATAACATATTTTTACAACGGTAAACGACCAAATTCCACCCCTGATCGATAAAGGAAGTTATTATAAACACTCGATCGGGGTTTAAAGTGAGTTTTGAGTAAAAGTGTACTAATAATTTCATAAATTGTCAGATGTAGCTTGATGCTAACGTTAGCACCAATGCTACTAATAGCAGGTGCTTTTCTTCTTCATAATGCATTTTTGTCTCAATAATTCACGTAAGGTCGTAAGAAAATGTTTTGTTGTATTTTTATAGTAAGACTTTTGATAAATAAGGGCTAAATGCAAAGAGAGACTGAAGTGAGATAGCTGCTTTGTTGCTTTGTAAAGCCTGAAAAACCACAATCAAGGCTAATAAAGGTGGAATAAAAACAAAAGAATAATGATAAAAGAATAATGCGGATAATGTGTCATACTTGGCGGAGGTGTGAAAGAACCGTTTGGTGAGAACAATACAATCATGATTCGGGCAGTTTTCAACAGTGAAACATACACAAAGAGCACAGGAATGTTTACATGTGAGATCTTACAGAGATGACAAGGGCCATAAATCAATCTGATTAGCCTTCTCTAAAAACACACATGACATGGCCTTAGAAAATATTTCATAAAATTCACAGTTTTACAGATTCGATTATGAAATTTTTTATGAAGTCTTGGAAGATTTGTGGCCTTAGCTACACTGTGTTTTCAAACTCATTTCCTACATCAACATTTTTTAAAATACATTTAAAACATATGTTTTTAATATTTTTATTTTTGTTTTTATGTTTGAGCTTATATATCTCTATTATCATAACAGTCTGAGTGATTCTGATTCCTGAACAGTAAACTTTAAAGTGTCAGCTTTGTGAACAAAGGTTGATTATGTATCTAGTCAGAAAGAATCATGAGCAGAAACCTTTTTATTTTGGGTATGTAATTTCGGTCTCCATGCCAAAAAAGGGGGGTTACTAGTAAGGGGTTAATGGATTTGGATATTAAAAGCATATTAGTATGTTATGTGTAAGCCAGGTTAAAGAGATGGGTCTTTAATCTAGATTTAAACTGCAAGAGTTTACCGAACAATGTTAGGTAGGTTATTCCAGAGTTTAGGTGTCAAATAGGAAAATGATCTGCCGCCCGCAGTTGATTTTGATATTCTAGGTATTATCAAATTGCCTGAGTTTTGAGAACGTAGAGGATTATAATGTAAAAGGAGCTCATTCAAATACTGAGGTGAAATACTAAACAATTCAGGGCTTTATAAGTAGTAAGCAATGTTTTAAAATCTATACAATGTTTAATAGGGAGCCATTGCAGTGTTGACAGGACCGGGCTAATATGGTCATACTTCCTGGTTCTAGTAAGAACTCTTGCTGCTGCATTTTGGACTAGCTGTAGTTTGTTTACTAAGTGTGCAGAACCACGCCACTACTCTTCACGCTTTACATGTTACCTGTGGGTCATCAGCAAATATGGTGTTAGCTTTCACTGTTATGTTGATGATACAAACTGGATGACGAGTAATTTCTTACTGCTAAATTCTGAAAAAAACAGAGATGTTAATTATAGGACCTAAAACTCTGCGTGCAATAACCTAGAACACTAAGATTTGATCGCTGCTCTGTCAATTCTTCATCATCAGTTAGGAACCTAGGTGTGCTTTTTGTTTGGAATCTTTCCTTAGAAATCCACGTTTCTAGCATTTGTAAAACTGCATTTTTCCATCTCAAAAATATATCTAAATTACAGCCTATGCTCTCAATGTCAAATGCAGAAATGTCAATCCATGCATTTATGACCTCAATGTTAGATTATTGTAATGCTTTATTGGGTGGTTGTTCTGCACGCTTAGTAAACAAACTACAGCTAGTTCAAAATGCAGCAGCCAGAGTCCTTACTAGAACCAGGAAGTATAAATATATTAGCCCGGTCCTATCAATACTGCACTGGCTCCCTATAAAACATCATATAGATTTTAAAATATTGCTTATTAATTATAAAACCCTGAATGGTTTAGCACCTCAGTATTTGGCCGAAACACTCCATGATACTTAGGTACACTTTTGAAGAGGTTGTCTTGAACATTTCACTTAAAACCCTGATTTGAGGTAGCAGAAAATAATAATGCGGGGCATCACAATTCTACCAGACTCGCTCCTAGAAGTTTCACATGATGGTTATTTAAATTATTTTAAATATTATACTCCTCTTGCGCATCTCCAAATATGTCTGACAAGACTATATAGTTTTATCATGATTTTTCCTACTGATAAACAGCTTAAGTTAACATTTAAATTCAGCTTTCTTGACCGCTAAATCAAAATGCGGATTACTGGTTCAATGGCATTTCAGTATTTTTCAGTGTATTTTTCATATATTAAACCCTGTTTTCTGATTCCATTTGCCTAAATGTTCCGTTGGTAATATTAGTTTGCTTGAGTTAGCATACTACTGTTAATATTACTCAACTAATCTTTAATAAATTACTATTGAATACTATATGGTAACCCTAACCCTAAACCTAACCCTACCCCTTAACTACCCCCAACCCTAACCCTAACCTACCCCTTACCCTTAAACCTACCCCTAACCCTTAGCCCTACCCTTACCTTAACGCCTATCTTAACTTCTAACCTGACCTGACCTAGCCCTAATCCATACTTTTATCGTAACCATCATGGAATGACGGTCAGGACATAGCCTTTGTTAATTTCTGGTTGGCTCAGTGGTAGAGTGATGGGCTATGGTTGGGGGGGTGACCTAGGTTCATCTCCCGATCATTGCAGGGTTGTGTTTACTATTGTTTTATAAAAGGACAGAAAATAGCCCTGAACCGATTGACACTCTAATCCAAATACTCATAGAACAAAAGTCAGGAAATAGCCCTCACTTAAGGAGACAGCTTTGTGTGTGACTCATTAGATCAGTGGTAGAGTAATGGACTTTGGACGAGGGGACACAGGTTCATGTCCCAATCATTGCAGGGTTATGTTTTCTATTGTTTTATGAAAGGACAGAAAATAGCCCTGAACCGATTGACACTCTAATCCAAATACTCATAGAACAAAAGTCAGGAAATAGCCCTCACTTAAGGAGACAGCTTTGTGTGTGACTCATTAGATCAGTGGTAGAGTAATGGACTTTGGACGAGGGGACACAGGTTCATGTCCCAATCATTGCAGGGTTATGTTTTCTATTGTTTTATGAAAGGACAGAAACTAGCCCTGAACCGATTGACACTCTGATCCAAATACGCATAGAACAAAAGTCAGGAAATAGCCCTCACTTAAGGAGACAGCTTTGTGTGTGACTCATTAGATCAGTGGTAGAGTAATGGACTTTGGACGAGGGGACACAGGTTCATGTCCCAATCATTGCAGGGTTATGTTTTCTATTGTTTTATGAAAGGACAGAAACTAGCCCTGAACCGATTGACACTCTGATCCAAATACGCATAGAACAAAAGTCAGGAAATAGCCCTCACTTAAGGAGACAGCTTTGTGTGTGACTCATTAGATCAGTGGTAGAGTAATGGACTTTGGACGAGGGGACACAGGTTCGTGTCCCGATCATTGCAGGGTTGTGTTTTCTATTGTTTTATAAAGTTTTTCTGTGGTCACCATGGACGAGGTGACTAGGACAAGGTATGGGGTGCATGAAAGAGACAAGGGACTATTGGGCAAAAGTTTGTGACATCTGACGGTTATCCTGGAAAGGATGATGTCTGTTCAGTTCTAAAATGCATGAACTTTGAAGAGGGGTGGACTGGTAGAAGCTTGGTGTTCAGAAATGTGCATCCGCCAGTCTCACTCTCTCGGCCTGACGGGAAGGAATGGGAAGTTTTGCTGTTGGGCCTTTATTATCAGGTGACCCGGATACCTTGCGGTGTTAACGAAGGGTCACTTGCAAGGTGAGTATCCAGCCTCCCTGGGTCCACTTGGACAGCACACAGGGCAGGTGGTCTGGGGCTAACAGGCCTTAATTGGAGCCCAGTCTTCTATGGGGACGAGTCATTTGCTTAGTACATTGGTTGCACCAGGGGCGGTGATGGAGGACACAGAGGGAGTTAGGGTTAGGGTTAGGGCTAGGTATATAGATAAAAACGAGTTTCACCCTAGAGTTAGGGTTAGATTTGGAAAAATACAACAGCTCCCCCCAACCTAGCCCTCGTCTAGGCCGGTTTGGGATAGGGAGACTGAGGGAAAGGTGCACGGGCCCACGCTTGTCAGACTATACCATATCGCATGAGATCATCTCCGGTCTAGGAGCTGCGCTTGTCTAAGCATTGGGCCTAAAAAAATGAAAGTTATGTTTTTGGTTAAATTTAGGCTCTGAATTTTTTCACCCTTAAGTTTCACAGTGCTCGAGTTGAACCGGCTGGGTTCATAATTGCTGAGGTTATGGCGGTTA